>NW_022196863.1:0-166413 GCF_008641045.1 Pistacia vera
GCGGTGTTACGGAAGTAAATCTATTATCTACTTATCTATGATGATGATTTATGAATCACAGCTAGGGCGGAGGAAAGTAGAATACTTAATTAATTAATTGATGTAATCGCTTACGTTCATTGGCTCACTGTACCATTAAACCATTAACCATTAATCTTGCCTCATTTAACGGTTAGTGGATTGGGAACTACTATTTACATACTTTTTCATCCATTTTTATTTGATTGGGTGTTTGGATCAGTTTGTATATACTTTAATTAATCTTTTAAAATCTTAAAGTTAATAATCAAATAAATCTCCTTAATAGATATTCTTATTAACAACTCAAATAGATCAAACTTAAAATCTTTGAATAATATAGTTATGAGTCTTAGTTAATTAGTCCTAATTAACCAGTTAATTAACTGTGGTTCTTTTGTATCAATTTTACTATTTTGTATTTAATTAAAAGAAAAACGATCTTCTTAACTTAAATATTAGAAAAAAGTGACTTTTTTTTTTTTAAATGAATATCAATTTTCAAATGTTCTTGGAGTTTTTTTGCGGCTGATGGGTGCTTGGCAGGTGGTTGTCTGGTTCTTTTTTCTGTGGAAAGCTGGTGTTAGTGGTCTGGTGTGTGACTTCCTGCTGGCTGGTCTGCTGATGATTTTCGGTTTTCGTTGAGCTGGTGTGTGGCTGTGACAGTGTTTCATGTGGTTTTGAGATGCCGGTGATTGGGTTCTTCGGCTGCTGCTCTTGGGTGTTTTTTGGCTGGTTTCTGGCCTGTCTCAAGACTCGTGTGTTTTGATGCCCTGGCTGTTTTTTGTTGCTTTTGGGGTCTGTTTGTGTGTGTAAAAGTTTGTACATCCTGGTTTTCTCGTGTTTTTTTGTGCTTTCTCGTCCCTCTCTTGTGAGTTGGTCCTGTGGCTTCGGGTTTTTTTTCCCTGGTAGAGCATTCATTATTCTTTATAAAATTATAAAGAATAGTATTTTTAAAATATTATTTGTTGTTAGAATTTGATGATTATTAGGAGGTATAATTTAAAAAATTAATAACAAAATCCCCTAGGTTTGCTAATTTAATTTAACACTCCAATATATAAATTTTTTGTAAAATGACAAAAACACTCCCACCACACACAGTTGCTAGATTCCGAATACTATCGTCGGAATCAGGCGTTACGGCACACAACCGACTGGATCTGGTTGGTTGTGCGCTAAGATGACCTTTTCTAGCCAGATCCACCGTAGATTTGGCCAGAAAATGCCAGATCTACGGCTAGATCTGGCTGTGTTTGGTCATCAACGACGGCCATGTAAAACCCCTCCCTAGTCGGGTATTTCCTAAGTATCCCTTGGCCATTGAGAACCTAGAAAACACATGCCTAGGAAAAAAAATTATTTTAAAATCCTATTTAAAGAATAAACCTGTAGTTTAAAAATATATTTTTTTTAAATTTAATTTCTAAACTATAATAAGTTCATTGTACAAGTATATTACTCAGGACTTTACCTAACTACAAGACATGACCATCATTCATTGACATAAGTCACATAACAAGTTCATAAAACATATCATACACTTTGGACTTTTCTCATAAACATAAGTCATAACATAACCATACATAAACATACGTCTTAACATAATCATACATAATATAACATAGAACATACATGATTTATGAAATATTCATATACATGGCATGCTTATTTCTTTTGTCTTTATACTTGATGTTTTCATTAGTCTTTGTTATCCGATTGGATTCATTTGAACCATTACCTTGTTCTTGGTCGTCACCTCAAATGACTCGTGGTTTTCATAAGAATTCCATTCCTCTGATCTTGGTTTATACCTCAAGAGACTCATAAAATTCATTCTTTAATATTTCATAAATTTTTTCATAAGTCAACTAAATAAGCTATATGCATTAACATTATGAATGCAAACATATGGAATAACATCTCCCATGCTCAATCATACTATTCATTCATTTAACATGTACCCTTGGCTAATTGTACAACTCATCAATCAATTTAGCAAAACTCTATGACATGAATATTCTCCAACTAAATTCCTTAGCTTAATTCATTCAATTTCTCATACAATACAAGAAATTTCAATAATAAGATTATTCAGGGGTTTATTAGAATTTAAAAAAAAAATGGGATTTTCCATTAAGAATGTGAATGTTATATAGTTCATCACTTTTCAAGCAATTTTTCCCTCATCTTCCAATTCAAATTGATTTTTGACTAAAACATAAAAGTTTTAGCACTCATTTAATACCATTTGACTTTTTCAAAACACTTAATAACTAAGCAATCTTATTAGGTAAATGACTAATTTACCCTTGGTGCACTTTTATGGATACTTAAATCATATCGATTTGTATAAAAAGACCATTATATCCTTAGTTAGTATTTAAGCCATTTAACCATATCAATCAACTTTATGACAATTCTACCCTCATTTCTCTTCAATGACATCACCGTTTACACTTTATAATGGCCACATCTCAAAATACATGTAAATTGACCATTTTACCCTTCCATTAAAAAAAAAAAAGATAATTACTTGAAAAGGTAAATTTCATACCTTAGGACATCGAAATAATAACACAGGGTTTACAGGCCATGTCTTGACCATTGTTGAAGACTAGCTACGGCCAAAGATCTGGCCAAAAATGATGGATCTAGCCAGTAAATGATAGATCGATGCACTACCAGCTAGATCATATCAAATTCAGGTTACCTTCTTGTGGTGGTGACCGAAATCTGGTAAATGTGGGTGGGTGAAGGTGTTTTTATCAATTTTTAAACTTTTTTTTTGAGATTGTTTAGTTAAATTAATAAACTTAGAGGGTTTAAAAGTAGTTGAATAAAATATAATAGTATTTTTAAAATAAGAAAACAAACGTGTATTTTGGAAATAATATTAATAGGATATTGGAAAAATAATTGAAGGATTAGGTATGGAGCCTTTGGGCCAAACTTGCGTTATGTATTTGGTCAGTCGATCCAACAGTATATGTGCAATGGACCAGCAGTGCATTCCACCTCCACGTAATCAATTATTAACTATTAACTAACTTTAGAACCGATAAAACAGATTCAACCGACAAGCTTAAATCAGTAAGCTCCAGGTTGTAGCATTAATTTATGAAATTAAACCAATGTTTGAAAATAACTTGTCAAATGACAAAGGCAGGCTTCGCAACAACCCAACTAACTCTCCATTTGCATTTCATATTTTTGTTCAATTTCGTTGGAACGGCGAGGACTGCATCAATTCACTTTATAAAAATAATATTTTGGAAAGTGATTTTTAAAAGGGAAATGATTTTTAGCCGGCCCCACCAATTTGATCATAGTCTCTTTTATTTTAAAGAAATGCTAGTCTTACTAACTGAAGCTACATCACTTACCACATCATTACTTTTCACACCAGTATTTTATTAAATATTAAATAATTATATTAATTAAAATATTTCAGTTAACCTAAGTTCAGAAAAAAAAAAAAAATGATTATATTAAATAAAAATTCCTCTCATCCTTCATCTTCTTCCTCTTTCCTTCTTCTCTTATCCTCCTCTCCCTTTTTTATTTCTTTTTTTCCCAATCTCAACCGCACCACCGCCGTCTATCCTCTTCCACCACCACTCGCAACCGCACTGCCACTATTCATAAGGCACTGCCAAAGTGCAGCCAACCACCAATCCCTTGCCTCCCGCGACACTGCCAACTTCCCGCGACACTACCAGCCACACCACATGTGGCCATGGTTTCGCCAGCCACCCGAGGCCAAGGTGCAGCCAACCACCAATCCCTTGTCTTCCTCTTCCTGAAATTTTAGTTTTTTCTTCTGTTCTCCTTTTTTCTTACTGTCAATCAAAAATACATTATAAAACATAATTAATTACAAGCCTTCGATCTCCAAATTCACCTAATCCAATTTCTTAAGAAAAATTAATAATAGACTGACGAAATAAAAAAATTGAGCCAAACACTAGATTTGGGCCGTGGTGGCCAAACATCAGATCTGGGCAGTGGTGGCAAGATTCAGCCACTGCCCAAGTGCAATTGGAGGAAGATGGAGAAAGAGAATGAGAAATAAGGAGGAGATGGAGAAGAAAGGGAGAAGAAAGGAGGAAGAGGAGAGAGAGAGAGAAAACAGATAAGAAAGGAAGAGGAGGAGAAGAGAGACGGAGAGAGGAAGAAGGCGAAGGACGAAAAAGAACAATGGAAGGGTAGGGTTTGAATAATAGAAATTGGGGATTTTTTATTTAATAGAATCATTTTTTTTATTTTTTATTTTTTTTTGAATTTGGATTAATTCAATATTAAATTTAAAAAAAATGTTGATGTGGAAAGTGATGATATAGCAAATGATGTGGTTTGCCACGTCAAATACCATGTCACACTTTGCACAAAAAAAACTCATTTAAGATTATGATTTTTCTTTATTTTAATGAAGTAAAAAGTAATTTTATATTCTAAATCCATCTTATATTATTTAATTCTTAAAAGAAAAATAGAGAATGCTAATAAACCTAAAAATCCACCAATAATAATTAAATAAAGATGATATGATATAAGTCAAAATGTACCAAAAGAAATATTGATGTTTGATTTTGACACCAACTATTCACACGTGGGAAATGCTAAGCGGACTTAGAAGTCACACGTGATATGAGAATATTTAGTTAAATAAAGGGTGAGAAGCAATGTTTAAAATGGTTCGGATGCTCAAAAGCGAATCCTACATCCACTGATATTGTATTAATGAATAAGGCCAGGTCATATTAAGTGAGTTGAGTTACAGTTTAGAGAATACAAGAGAGAGAGAGAAAGTAAGCTATTCTAGAGTGAAATTAGCTAATCTTGCAAACGAGAGAGAAAGCCTCTATTTATATTGGGATAAACCAAGGTAATGATTACTAATTCTGCAAGTGGGTGGATACCGTGCAAATCCTTCTCTGCGTCCCATTCCTCGACTTACCCAGGGATTGGACACGTGGACGATATCTAACCATTCGCTAGCCTGGCACTCACCCATTGCACTGATAGGGGCATGCCACATACGTCATTATGCAACGTGGGTGCGTGTGAACAGTCGCAGAACTTTCCCAAGTTCTAACCATCCCATGCTGACAAGACTCCGCGTCAACCCTACTTTTTTAGGTATAACAGAAGTCCCTTAGTTTTTAAGGTTTGAGAATCGAACCTTGAGAACTTCACAATTATGCCTTGATTTGATATGTCCTGAATGACGCCTGGTCGATCTGACCTGGCTTCAATGAGGTCGCAAAACATTTTCCTATGAACGACCTGATATGGTCTCCTTCCGCAAGATTGACGACCTAGATTAGACCTTATTCAGTGCCGTATCGATACGCCTCTTATCTTAACCAAGGTCCGCGACTTGGTTATGCTTAGCATATTTCTACGGAAGGAATCACATCACTCCACAACTGACGTGCAATGAAGAGTGTTATGTCCCAACGAGCTCTTCAGATGTTATCCGTTGCACTTGATAGCTAATCCATTAATGAGGTGTCCTTTATTCTAACAAACGTGCCTTGTACGCAATAAATGCCAGCCATGTGAGCCATTCTGAAACAACATTCCTTATCAGGGCATTAAATGCGGATGGGGGCGCATTTAATGCGGAGGAGAGAATCGAGTCGTCGCGCGATTATTTCAACGGAGAGATGCGATGATTGAATTTCTCAAAGCGTGGCGGTTACTCTTTCTCGTTGATTCATGACACGTGGTCATGATCAACGGTTAGAGACACATTCTGTCCAAACGTCGCTCGGCTTTGAAAATCCCAATCACCATTTCCCCCACTATAAAACCCTAGGCTCCCTTTAGGCAATGTCATAACACTTACATTTTTACAGAAAAGCAAGGAGCTCTCACGAGACCAGACTGCCAATTTCTTAAGTTGGTGCGCATCTTATGCTTATAGGGAGAAGTTCGATCCCCATAACCCAAAAAGAAAGGTAAGGAAGGTCCTTCTAGTGCTTTTCTTTTTTTTGTTTCGAGTGTAGTTAACCAGTCGATAATGGTGAGTTTCTGGAAGGAATAAGTTTTTAGGGTCCAAGCCATTAGAGGTGGTTCCCAATGGCTTTTAGGGTTTTGCTCTTCCACGTCGTCGTATAAAATTTTTGTACGACGACTGAGTAATCTCCACATGTCCCCCTTTTTCAAACAATAGATGACATGGACCCTTCAGCAACCAGATCGGATGACGAGAAAAGCTCGCAGACACAAGATGCCCCAATGGGTCCTACGCAAGAGATGCTGTCGGTAGCTACTCGAGATGAGGTACAAGAGGCAGTAGACCAATATGCAATTAGCGTGGACGTCTACCGTTACCGGAACCATACAATTTGAATCTGCTAGAGGGAATAGTTGCGATCTCCGAGGCTATATTCAAGTGCGGAGCACTGATTCCCTTCCATCCTTTTATTAGGTCGATCCTCGATCACTTTTGGGTCACACCTTTACAACTGACGCCTAACGCGTATTTAATAGTTGTGGCTATGTATATCATGTGCGTCGAATACGGCCTCGGCCAACTGACTGCGCTGGAGCTTGCCTGCTCGTACTATTTAAAGAAGAGCAAGAACAAAGATTCTTACTATCTCTCGAGGCGACCTACGATCGAGGGAGGCATTCACAATTACCCCAGCAATGTCGGGGCATACGAGACCAAGTTTTTCTTTTTTCATTATGACGACATCTGCTGTTTTAGGGAGCCGAGTAGGTTTTCCCCTGATTATACTTGGTGAATTTTTTCTTTCTTTTTGGCTTTGTTTTCTTACGATCTCTCTTGTCTCTTCACAGGGAACAAGTCGACTAGGCTGATAGAACTTTCTGACATCAACCAAATAGTTTCATTCGTTAACCTGCTAGATTACTGTCGCGATGTGAAGTGACTCGTGACAACCGCGAACTTGAGGAAGTACAACTCCTTCAACGTTAGATCGACCTTGGAATCCCTACTTCGTAAGTGTTCGCGGTCCCTTTAGATTTTACCTTTGCATGCAGCGAACCTTTAACTAACAATACCTATGTAGAGCGAACATGTCGCCCAAAGTGTCAAAATCGTTGAGAGAGAGAGCGTTCATTTTTCCCTGAGTCGATGCCACAGGAATAGCCGAGACGGGCCCTAGCGACGTCCCAGTTGAAGAAATACAAGTGGGGGCGCAACCACACACCGAACAATCAGCCAAAACTGCTCAGCCTGTGGTTGATCACCCAAAGCAGAAAACCATGGCCTAGAAGACCAAGAAAAGAAAAGTGCTACAGCCCGAAGAGTTAGAGTCCGAGCCAGAGGTCTTGGGGGTGCAGCCTGAGAGGTCACAGCCTTATCAAGCTTTTCACGCTGGAGGAAGCTCGAGGCGCATGACCGAGACTACTACTTTCCCAAGCCCTTCGTGCAGAGAAAAAACTGTGGCCTCTGGGAGGAGAAAAGGCAAGGGGTTGGCTGGCGAAGTGCCTTCGGCTACAAGAGCCGACACCTCGGTGCTAGACTCCATCGGCCAACTTCTAGAGCACCTTCAACCGATGGTGTTCACCTTTTTGGAGTGCCAGCTTGCCAAAGTTTTTGACGAGCTTATGGCCTCCAACCCTACAGACCTGATGATCAAGGCAGTCCAACTGCAAAGCCAGGTAAAACTGTTTATCCTCGTCGAGGACTTTCCAATTCTTACTCTTTTTCAAGCAGCCTAACACTTGCTTATTATTTGTGCAGTCTTTGCTCGCCCTGCACTTGGCCCAACAGAAAACCCAACTAGAAGCTGTCGGGGGACTCTTCGAGCTGAGGGAAGATAATATACAGCTGAAGCTAGATTTGGCAGCTGCGAAAGAAGGGCTGGACCTAAACATCGTCCTGACAAATCAATACATGTCGGAGAAGAACTCTACCCTCAGTATAGTGGAATTCCAGAAGACCGAACTGGGGAAGAGGGGAGAAGAGCTCATACAGCTTCAGAGGATGGTGGCCAGGCTCACCAGGGAGGCTGACGAGAAAGAGGTGAAGCTACGAACGAGCTCTGAGTGGGCCTTGCGGGCAGAGGAAAAGAGAGCTTCGTTGTGGGAGACTTCCGAGAAGTAGAAGAAATCTCTTGAAGTAGACTTTGAAATGTTCCAGGGGCGGGTTGCTTCTTTAACTAAAGAGATAAAGCGACAAGAGTTGGAGATCGAAAGAAAAGCTGCTGACTGGTCGATCCAATCAATTTATGCCCTAAGGCCAAAGAACCCAACCATGGACCTTACTGACCTCCCGGATGATTACCAGAGGATCTTCGCCTCTATGGCGTAAGCCAATGATGAGGCAGATCAGGAAATTTATTCGGAAGGCGATCATCTGGAGGAGCATGTTCTGGAGGACCCAGCAGATGACCAGGAGGTCAGAGACCAGCCTGAGGATACCGAGGTTGCACCGGAATGGCCTAGGGACAAAGACCAATGATCGCTTCTACCTCTACTTGTCCCATAACTTTGCTTATCTGTCTTTGCATAGTCCTCTGTACTAAATGATTTATGAAATGAATTTTATCGCTTTTTCAAATTATTCGCGAGTACTTATAATTTTTCGCACTTCATTAACATTACACATGCGAATAGGAGGACGCGCTTCAACTATTTGCGATATTAAATTGTTTGTGAGTACTAATAATTTTTCATACTTCACAAACATTACACATGCGAATAGGAAGATAAGAACGATGAGAGTAACAAAATCATATTTATACAAGATGAATTTTACTTGACAGCAATATTAATTATAAAAGATTTACAAGGAAAGAGCGAGTTTAGAATTATTGATAATAAGGCGAAGATGCTCAACATTCCAAGCTCGCGGGCGTTCTGAACCGTTTAGCCTTTTGAGGTGATAAGTCCTCGAGCGTATCACCTTAGCGACGCGGTAGGGGCTTTCCCAGTTTGGTCCCAATACTCTCTCGCTTGATTCCCTTGTACCGAGAAGAACTTCTTTCACAACCAGGTCACCGACCTGGAAGTTCTTCTCCCGACTTTAGAGTCGAAGAATCTTTTCGCGAGCTGTTGGTAAGCTGCTATTCTTAGCTGAGCATTGTCACGATATTCTTCAACCAAATCTAGACTTGCGCGCATGAGCGCTTCATTGTCAGTTTTATTGAATAGGTCTCTTTGAAATGAGTCAATCCCTACTTTCACAGGGATCATTGCCTCGCAGTCATACGCTAGCAAGAAAGGTGTTTATAAAGTAGAGGTCTTCGGAGTTGTCTTGTATACCCATATGACTTCTAGGAGGTCGTCGACCCAATTTCCCTTGGCAGCGCCAAGTTTAGCTTTCAAAGTATGCTTGATGGTCTTGTTGACAGCTTCAACCTGACCATTTGCTTGCGGTCTTACGACTGAGGCAAACTTTTGGTGGATCCGCAGCTCATCGCAAAACTGCTTGAATTCTTTGTTATTGAACTGCTTCCTATTATCAAAGATGAGGAATTCCGTAGCAGCACACTATGTTTCTAAAGACGAATTCATTGAACTTTTTGGTAGTGATCACGGCTAAGGGTTTAGCCTCAGTCCTCTTGGTGAAATAATCCACCGCGATCATCGCAAACTTGACACCTCCCTTTCCAGCTGGCATGGGTCCAATAAGTTTAATTCTCTGCATGGAGAATAGCCAGGAGCTGGTCATGGTCATCAGCTGGTGGGAAGGAGCTCATCGTATGTTCGTGAACCACTGGTATTTGTCACAGTTTTTTACAAAGTTGAAGGTGTCTTCTTGGAGTATGGGCCAATAGTACCCTTGAGGAACAACTTTGTTAGCGAGGGATCGTGCGGTAGTATGGTTATCACAGATCCTTTCATGTATCTTCTTCATGATGTAGTTTGCTTTCTCATCGGTTACACATCGGAGGAGAGGGGTGCTAAACCCTCGCTTGTACAATTGATCTCCTATAAGTGTGTAACGAGCAGCCCTAGCCCATATGGTTTTTGCCTTGATCTTGTCGTTAGGCAAGGTCCCATCTCGGAGATACTGAATGATTGAGGTCATCCAGGAAATTGATTCTGCCACATTCACGGCTTGTTCGGGCGAGCTTATACTAGGGATCTCTATGAATTGAACATGAATACTTTTTGGCACATCTGAGTCCAACGACGAGGCTATTTTTACCAAGGCATCCGTGACAGAATTACTGTTTCTAAGAATCTGCGTGATCGTGAAGTGCTTGAATGACTCGAGCACGGCCTTAGCTTTCTTCAGATAACTGATCATGTTCTCTTCCTTGGCCTGATATTTCCCCAAGATCTGGTTAACAACCAGCATGGAGTCGCTGTGAATGCTGATCGCGGTTGATCCCATTTCTTTTGCCAATCGTAGACCAGCGAGAAATGCTTCATACTCAGCTTTATTGTTAGTCGCTTTGAGCCCAAACTGAAGAATATCATGGATGCGAGTCCTTTTGGGACTAAGAAGGAGAAGCTTGCCTCAACCCTTTTCCTGTTCAAGGATCCATTGACATAGAGGCTTTAGGTCGATAGATTCTGAATGGTTTCCTGGGTAACTTTGCTAGCTTGTTGCTTAGATTCCTTAATCGGTTGGTATGAGAACTCCGAGATGAAGTCGGCAACAACCTGCCTTTTAATGGTTGCTTTCGGTCTGTACTGCATATCGAATTGACTTAGTTTCATCACCCACTTAAGCAACTTACCTAAAGCCTCTGGTTTCTGGAGGACTTGCTTAAGTGGATAGTTGGTCAATACATGGATTATGTGGGTGTGGAAATAAGGTCACAACTTCCTGGAGGTGATCAGTAGGGCATAAGCTAATCGATCAATTTCTAGATATTGCATTTCGGCGTCTAGCAGATGTCTGCTTGCATAATATACTGGCCATTAGACCCTGTTTTCTTCCCGGATTAGAGCTGCACTGACTGCATGTTGAGAGACAAACATATACAGAAAAAGAATTTCCTGAAGGAGAGGCTTGGATAGAAGAGGTGGCTTCTCGAGGTGCTCTCTAATGCTCTGGAAAGTCTGTTCGCACTCGGGAGTCCATTCAAACTTCTTGTTGGCCCTGAGTATATTAAAAATTGGCAAGCAATGGTCTGTTGCCTTTGATATGAAGCGACAGAGTGTCGTTATTTGCCCGTTGAGACTCTAAACCTATTTTCGATTGGTCGAGCTTCTCATATCAAGGATAGCTTGGATTTTCTCGAGGTTTATTTCTATTCCTCTCTAGTTAACCATATACCCCAGGAATTTTCCCGAGGATACTCCGAACGACCACTTGAGAGGATTGAACTTCATTCTGTATCTACAGAGTATACCGAACATCTCTGCGAGATGCGTTATGTGATCTGAAATGACATGCGATTTTACTAGCATATTATCAACATAAACATCCATTGATTTTTCGATCTGCTCGAAAAACATTCGGTTAACCAGTCACTGCCCAGCGTTCTTCTGCTAAAAAAATATTCGGTTAACCAGTCACTGCCCAGCGTTCTTCTGCTAAAAAAATATTCGGTTAACCAGTCCCTGGTTAGTCGCCCCAGCGTTCTTTAGGCCGAAAGGCTTAACCTTATAACAATACAGCCCCCGATCTGTAACAAAGAATGTATGCTCTTCATTCGGCGTGTACATTGGAATTTGATTATATCTTGAGTAGGCATCCATAAAACTTAGTAGCTCGTGCCCGAAGGTGGCATCAACAATCTGTTCGATTCTTGACAAGGGAAACCTGTCCTTCGGATAGGCTTTGTTGAGGTGGTGAAGTCAACTCAAGTCCGCCATTTGCTGTTAGGCTTTTTTACCAAGACTGCGTTGGCAACCCAACTCGGGTAGAGTGCCTCTCAGATCGACCCTTTTATGATGAGATTATCTACCTCAACTTTCAAGGCAATATATCGCTCAAGATCCATTGTTCTTCTCTTCTAGCAGACTGGCCTGACCTCAGTATTAATATTCAGGGCATGGCATATAATATTCGGGTTCATCCCGACCATATTTGCATGAGTCCATGCGAATACGTCGGATTTTCCTTGAGAAAGTTGGTAAGGTCGTTAGTGAGCTGCGGGTTGAAATTACTTTCGATTCTCAATACTTGGCTCGACTCGCTTTGATCGACCGATACCTTAGATAGGTCCTCGATCGGCTCACTGTAAGGGCATTCCTGGATACGAGGATCTATGTTATCCTCCATTAGGCCAAGTTGTGGCTCGATCCTGCTGATTGCCATTGCTTACTCAGGGATACCGATTGGAGTTCCTTTTCCTTTGCATGCCATCTGCAATACCCTTACATAGCAGTCGCAAGATGCGCGTAGAGATCCATTTACTTCCTCTATCCCTGTCGGGGTGGAGAACTTCATCTTCAGATGGTAGATTGAAGTGACTGCTCTGAAGCTTCGTAGCAGAGGTCGTCCTAAGATGCCATTGAAAGCGGATGGATAGTCCACTACTAAGAACTCAGTCATTTTGGTCATCTAGTTGGTCTCTCCCAACGTGACCAGGAGCAAGATTGTTCTTTTGGGAATCAAGTAATCCTCGATGAAACCATACAGATGGATAGAGGCAGGCTTCAGATCTACCTCCTCCAGTTTAATATTCTCGAAGGCTCACTGGAACAAGATGTTCACGGCGCTTCCATTGTCCACCAACATTATGTGGACCTCACACTGACCTATTTCAGACGCGATAACGAGAGCATCATCGTGGGGATAAAGCAATCTCACCGTGTCTTTCTTTGAGAAGGTGATTTTCTTCTCCCTGTAAAACTTGGCGGGTCGCGCAGTCGTGCTCGTCACATTTATTGGGTCATGACAGGCTGCACGAGCGTATCTTTTCTAGGCACCTCGAGAATTCCCTGTGAGGTGTGGTCCCCCGAAGATGATCCCCACACAATAGAGACCCTTGCGACCATGACGCTTCTTTCTCGGTTCCTCTTGATTTTTCTGTCGAACGGGAACAGAGTCATCGACATACTCTTTGAAGTGCCCCTGCTTAATGAGGTCTTCAATTGCCTGCTTGAGGGCCCAACACTCATCGGTGTGGTGCCTATTACCTCAATGATAGTGACAGTATTTTTTATTGTTTCTGACTGAAAGGGGATTTTTAATGGGCCCGGTCTCTCTGAGCAAATCAACCTCTTCTGATTTATCCAGAATAGCAGATACTGAGACATTCAGAAGAGTGTATTGACTCTTGTCGCGATTGCGATGAGGAACTGGAGCATAGGATTTCTTGGGCTCGTACCGTTGCTTCTTTCCTTTTCACTGATCGTCATTAGCCTATCGGCGATCAACCCTCCTATTATCCCCCTAGTTGGGAGCACTGTCCGAAGGACCGAGGTCATGGCGATTGAGTGCAGCCACAGAGTTTTCAATGCAGAGGCACTTTTCAGTAAGGTTATAGAAGCAAGTGAGGGACATATCATCCTCAGACTACAGCTCTTTCCATAGGTCTGTTTGTGGGCGAACTCCCGTGATAATGAGAGTCCAAATAGACTCTTCGGGAGTGTGAGCCACTTCGTAGAGCTCCCTGTGGAACCGGTCTATATAAGATTGGAGGGATTCATCCCTCTCTTGCCTTATGTTGGTTAGGTAGCTTAAAGGCATTGAGAACTTCCTGTTCGCCTGGAAGTGCTTCAGAAATATTGAGCTCATTTGAGGCCACGAGCTGACTGATCCTGCTGGGAGCGACCTAAACCATCGCTTGCCATGGGAGGTAAGGGTTACCACCAAGCAATGGCATTACCAAGTCAAAGACTTGGTGGAGTTCCATGAGGTCATTGAACTCATACAAATGATCCTGCAGATCAGAATTCCCATCGAATGCTTGCATGTCGGGCATTCTGAATCTCAATGGGACGGGAGCAGCTAACACTGCTGGAGAGAAGGGAGACCCCTGTACGACTTGCCTTTGCTCATTTTTTTTAGCCTTAAGCTAATCCAGAACTCGTTGTAGCTCCTCAATACGAGGCAGCGAAGCTATCTGAGGATTACTTTTCGCAACACGAGTTCGACCCTCACGGTTGCAGTTAAACAAAGACCGCAAATTGGACTCTTCCTCACCTCGACCGAAGGCTCCGACCAATCTCGGCACAAGTTGGCTAGAGCCTTGTGATTGCATTAAGTGAGTTGAGGAGTCTTCCTGACCTCTGCGGTGGTACAAACCGGACAATCGAAGTCATCCTTTTGGCAATATTGGGAATCTCCCCGGCTAGCACTTTTGTGGGAGTACCCGTGCGACGACTCATGCTGCGACATATCGCCGAGTCGCAATGCCATGGGTTAGGGCTGCAAAAAACTGGTTAATCGAACCGGATATGTGCTTTTTCTAATTGAACATGTTTTCCAGTTCAATCCATATTGTAAACTGAAACCGGTCCAGATTTTGGCATAAACCGGTTGCAAACCGATCCGAATTTTTAGTTTGCAATTCGGTTAACTGGTTTTATTAATAAGCTTTATTTTTCCTTTTTTTTTTTTTTTATATATATCTAATGATAAAAAAATTTCCTACTTTTGGATGACAAAATTTCAAGAAACCAAAAAACCAAATGATCCACAACAATTTGACCAATTAATCACCAATTAATGCTACTGAATTCTTCTCATCCAAGCATAATAACTAATAATCACCAATTACATTATCATAAAATATAAAGTGTTCCTTTAAATTTTAATGGCCAAGTACAAAAGTGATTAAGAAATAACAAGGGAAAGTTGTAAACTGGCATCTCCCCTCCACTTTACGGTTTAAGCATTCTTCAATTGGCCAAGTGCAATCACGGAATCACCTACAAGAGGAATGCAAAACTTACATTTACTCTCTGTATTACCTTTCAAAAACTAATAATTTAAATGGATTGGTATTATGTATTAAGGCCAAATATCATAATAGAGTATGTAAAAGGATTGATTGCAACAATTATTAAATGATATCCTAGCAACATTATAATGAGAAAATAATCAAAATATCAATAAGCATATTCAGAGAGTAGTTGTACAAAATATCTAAATGATTATCAATGGATTTTTTACAGATAAATGTTCACAGAGTAGTTGGGTGTGGAGAAGCCAAGGATGTGATATGCGGTATTGTGGATAAACTTAGAGTTGACACCTTGATCATGGGAAGCCACGGTTATGGTTTCATCAAGAGGTATCACTTTTGAACTAACTCAATTTTATTTTAGTAGAAAAACTGCCTAATGTTAATGCTGATTATTTTAACAAGGCTCTTCTAAGAAGTGTGAGTGATTATTGTGCCAAGCATGTCAAGTGTCCAGTGGTAATCGTGAAGCATGGGGAGGAGATATGAAATTAGTTTCTATTCCTTAAATTAGGCCCTTTTCACCATCAACAACAGAGGCAACTGAAATCAGCTTCTTCATAAATCCGGAAAGTATATCGCCCATTGACATGCAAGACAAAAAATTAAAAGTAATATACCTCATATATTGTGTTGTCGTTCAATCATCCATATGACTTGTGCTTTCCAATCTGAAACACGCAATTTCTACAAATAATTGGACAAGCACATTAGATAGGTTATATTTGCAAAATATATTTAACAAAAACAACAAATAAATAACCAAAAAATTAAAAGTAAAGGAACAATTTTACCCATGTCAAGTTTTGATATTTCGTCCAAGCTCTCCTCTATGATGAATGGTACATGCGAAGCCCGAACCCAATCTTGTGTACAAATAAGAGTCTCCACCATCTTGGGAGTGAGGGAGCTACAAAATGGATCCAATACACGACCCCCCATACTGAAAGCCGACTCAGATGCAATGGTAGAGACAGGCATAGCTAATACATCTTGTGCTATCATAGATAGAACTCCATATTTTATTGAATTTAACTTCCACCATTGCAAGATATCAAAACTCTTGTTGTCATCTTCATAATCGTCCGTTAAATATTTGTCCAACTTTGTTTTGTGATTCACAACTTTTTTTCAAGCCTGTTTCTCCTGATACATAACCTTCATAATCTCCCCATTATCAAGATCTACATCATCAACATCAATCTCCATTGCAACTCGAGTCTGCTCACTTGGTTGCGCACTAGGGACGACCTTAAATGAACTATATTGCTCAAATAAAGCCAGCAAAACTTCCTTCACTTTTGTCTTCAACCTATCAGCAAGAACCGTATCAAAACTCATTAATAACGCAATCCATATATTCTAACTTGTGTCTCGGATCTAGTACCTCTGCAATGAATAACATGAGGTTGATATTATCAATATTTGACCAATATTTATTATATTCCCCCTTCATCCTTAGAGCCATACTACGTAACCCAGGATCTACACTTGTACATCATTTTGAAATCTTCAATTCAATGCCCAAAATGTCTTGCATGTAAGCATTACTAGTGACATAAAGTGAGCCGGAGACACATAGAGTAGTATCATAAAAGACTTTCAAAAAAGGTAAGAAGTACCGTGCATACTCATAATCAATGCATGTAGGCAAACCCTAAATCTTTCCCCACTACTAAGCTCATCTGAATACTTACTATCCTTCATCTCCAACAACTCAAAAGCTTTCTGAAATTTTAATGCCGCCTCCAATATCAAGTATGTGGAATTCCACCTTGTTTCAACATCGAGAACCAATTAGGCTTTACTTTCAATTTTTTCTTTTGCCACACACTCCTTAAATTTGTGTAACCTTGCCAGACAAGACCTCACATACCTCACTACCGAACAAATTCAGAATATGGAGTCCTTCATATCTTTTAATCCCTTTTTTACAACTAAACTCAATATATGAGCACAACATCTCATGTGGAGGAAGTCACCATCCAAGACACTCCCCTTCCAACTTCCCAATTGAGTTTTTAGATAACTTATTCCAACATCATTAGAGCTTGCATTATCAACAGTGATTGTAAAAACTTTAGAAATATCCCACTCAAGCAAACACTTCTCCACTGCCTTGCTAATCGCTAAACTTTTATGACTAATAATTGGGCAGAAGTTTATAATCTTTTTTGGTAAAACCTAGTTTTTATCGACGAAGTGAGTTGTCAGACACATATAATTGAGGTTCTGACAACTTGTCCATGTATCAGTGGTGAGAGAAACTCTTTGTGAAAACTTAGCAAAGAACTTCTTCATCTTTTGGCACTCTTCATTATATATTTTAATACAATCTGAAGCAATTGTTGTTCGGCTAAACATTTGAAACCTTGGCTGAGCCACACTCATCAACTCTTGAAACCCCTCACACTCAACAATCCTAAAAGGTAACTCATCAAAAATTACCATTTTAGCTACAGTCCGTCTAACCGCATCCTAGTCAAATTTCCAAGTCAAAAGTGAAGAATGTGGAGTGCTACTTGACTGATCACGTGCCTGTTGTGCTTGTTGAAACACTAATGTCTTCTGCTTCTTGTCCACCATATTCAAAGGATACTTTTTACACCTATTTAAATGATTATGTAGACAACTTGTACCATTCTTACTTGGATAAGCTAGAACATTCCCACAGTAATTACATGATGTAGTGGCATCATCCTTATTCTCAGAATCAATCTTGGTGAAGTGATCCCACATTTCTGAAGTGTTCTTCCCTTGAGTAATAGAAGTCCCACGTTTTTGGGTTGGACATGGCGCTAGTGCTGTGCAAGTAGTTGGATTTGTAGTCACATTTGCAGGTGTCGGATTCGGTGAATGAATGTCACTTGACGTCTGACAAGCACGAGTATTGTCACCAGTCGACGACATCTGCAAAATTTGAAAAGAATTTAATGATAATTTATAAAGAATAATAGAATTGACATTCATATATATTGAACCATTACCACCCAATTCCACTATTGTTGTCGTAGCCTCACCACTCACCCCCCACCACTATCTCTTACTTGACTTTTTAAAAATCAGAAACAACATTTTGTTCCTAGTGCAGGATGTAAAAACTGAATAATATCTAGAAAAAGGAAACATAAGCAATAACTGAAGGGAATGCAAATGAGTTTCTGGAAACTAAACCTGAAGTGAATGCAAATGGTCTGCAGGGAGTAGAGATTGAAGTTAAGGGCATAAAAACTGAAGCAAAATCCAGTAAAAGAAAACCAAGAGCTAAGAAAAGGAAACATAATAAGATTGATTTTGCCCCGACTAACATTTTTGATAAATTGGAGAGTTAATGTCCCCATGCAACATAGTGATAGTAATGGTGAACAAAATGCAGGTGTAGATGAATCAAAAGCAGCAAGAAATGTGTAAACGAGACCAAAAGTGACTGTATGATTCCTATATATGAATTTCCTTACCAATTGTATTTTAAATTTCATTGCCAAGTTTATAGACCTCCAAATCCAGACCATCGATGCTCAAGTGAATAACCATTTTGTGAAGAAATGAAAAACAAAAATCATGAAGAAGAAGAAGAAGGACTTGGGAGCACCAAATCCAAATCCAGAACATGCATTGTAATATCCTACTGACCTGACCACGAAAAGCTTTAGTTGTTGGAGAGTGGAGAGGGCAGCGGCAACGACTGGAGTCTGAGAGGAGAGGATGGGAGGAGGAGAGACGGGTAATGAAGAAGAAGAAGAAGGACTTGGGAGTGAAATCAACAGGAAAGTGGAAAGGGCAGCGGCGGCCGGCGAGTTTGAGATGAGGAGAGGAGTATTGTTGAGTGTGAAGTTTAGGGATTCAAGATTCAAAGTAATATTAGATTTAGGTATTTAGAATTTTAGATAATAGGGATTTTTAAACTAATATTATTATATTAATAGGAAAACCAGTTTATTAAACTGGTTATGAAAATGATATAAACCGTAAACCAAACCGAAAAACTGGTTCAGCCATTTTTTGAAACCAAAACTGGTTTCCCGGTTCGGTTCGGTTCAGTTTTTTTTTTTTTTTTTTTTTTTTTTTTTTTTGGGCAGCCTTACCATGGGTAATCTACCCGGGGCATAATCGGTGTTCTCTAGTCCCTCGGAGCCCTTAGGTCTGTTACGTGCCACTTGCTTTCCCTTTCTCTAACATGCTACAGTGCGCGCAGCATGGGCTTTCGCTCTTTTTTGCTCTTTCACGTGACCTATAGGCCTTTTTGGCGGTGGCACCACCTCATTAGATTCAAGTGGCATGACCCAATCCAATTGGTCTAGCCTTTGACTGACCGTTTTAAGAGTATTATTGAACCTTTCCAAGTAACTCATGACGGTCGGATCAAGCCGCGAGCTTGAAGGGATATCCCCAATGATATTTTGCTGGACTGGCGACACTTCGGGAGAAGTGTCCTCCTGTACCTAGGGGATCTCTTCATTGCCAGAATTCGTTCGCTCAGATTAGAAACTATGAGCCATTTGTTGTGGTAGGACCGATTAGTCAGAGGTTTTTCTAATGAAGAGCAGGTACTAAATCAGGGCCCTCTTTCTAACACCAAACTGTTGATGCTTGATTTTGATACCAACTATTCGCACGTGGGAAATGCTAAGTGGACTTAGAAGTCACATGTGATATGAGAATATTTAGTTAAATAAAGGGTGAGAAACAATGTTTAAAGTGGTGCTCAAAAGCGAATCCTACGTCCACTGATATTGTATTAATGAATAAGGTCAGGTTGCGTTAAGCGAGCTGAGTTACAGCTTAGAGAATACAAGAGAGAGAGAGAGAGTAAGCTATTCTAGAGTGAAATTAGTTAATCCCGCAAATGAGAGAGAAAACCTCTATTTATAGTAGGATAAACCAAGGTAATAATTACTAATTCTGTAAGTGGGTGGATATCGTGCAAATCATTCTCTGTATCCCATTGCTCATCTGCCTGAGTGATTTCCTCGACTTAGGTAGAGATTAGACACGTGGACGATATCCAACCATTTGCTAGCCTGACACTCACCCACTGCATTGACAGGGGCATGCCACATACATCATTATGCGACGTGGGTGCATGTGAACAGTCGCAGAACTTTCCCAAGTTCTGACCATCCCATGCTGATAAGACTCTGCATCAGCCCTACTTTTTCAGGCATAATAAGAAAGATTTAATTCAATTAAAGGTAATATATATTGGACGTTATCATCATTAATAAATTAAAGTAAGAAACAAAAACAGTTAATATTTGCTAAGTACACCGACCCTTTAACCAAGTATTATTTATCAATGCGTTTTATTATTACCCTTTAAATAAGGATAACTGAACTGATCAAATAAGTGGGTTCAAAATCACTACTTATTTTAAATTATTGTTCTCGTTTAACTAAAGACGGGGTGGTTAGAAAATTAGGTGTGGGTGCTTAGGACAAACCTATTCCATTATCCTTATGGGTGAAGAAGACATTGTTAGTTATTGGGAAGCCATAACTATATGGCCCAATACTGTAGAAACTAGAAATTTCATAGAAGAAACGTCAAATTTCACTTCATAGGAATAACACTTTCCAATTTCCATAATGACGAGATAATTTGCACGTTTAATTCCAGCCGGGTTGACTCAGAGATTCGAGTTATTGTCACTCATACTCGCACAGTTGAGTAATTTTGCTATGCATCCGCTCACTCCAAGCAAAATCTCAAAATTTGGACAAACAGAGAGAAGAGATTAATCAACGTATCCAGAAGCTAGAAGCTGAATGGAAGCAAGCAACCAAACGAAGCACCAACACAATCCAACCAAACCAATACGTTGCATCGTCAAACTCGGTCTGTTTGTCTCCGTCTTCTTTACACACTTTAATTTCTATTTATAATTTTATATTTTGTTTCTTTTTTAATGAGTAAATGTTATTCAATTCATACAATAGGAGGAGCAGCAATCACTTGCAAAAATGAATTAGAGCAAATTAATGGACAGAATCTTGAGGTAGTTTGTTCACAGTTGAGGCAATCTATGATCCCTTCTGGAAAGGTTGTTGGAATGGATTGGAGCAAGAGGCCTGGAATTTCAGATGTTTCTTGCAATGTACATGAGTTTGAAGATCAGCTTAGTGTGGATTCTCACAAGTTTGTTGTTGTTCATGGAGCAGGTTTCTTAAATTACATTTCAATTCTTTACTTGATATTGTTAGATTTTTAAAGGCAATAAAATTTTGATTCAAAATTTTATGTGATTATATTTTTGATGATGTTTGTTTTAGGTTCTTTTGGGCACTTTCAGGCTAGCAAGTCTGGGGTTCACAAAGGAGGATTGGACCAACCCCTTGTGAAGGCTGGTTTTGTTGCCACTCGCATTTCCGTATGTTTATATTTGCCTAAATTTGTTCATCGATCATTTAGAATTTTTTTTTTTTTTTTTTTTTGTTCTCTTCTGAGCTTGTGTGAAACAGTGATCCTTTATTTATATATTTTTTTCTCTTCAAGTGATTGTATCATTTTGTTTTGGTTTGTTGTGTTTCAGGTTACAACTCTGAATCTTGAGATTGTTAGAGCACTAGCCAGAGGTAGTAATCTATACATTATGATGTCAATGGTATTAAAATATCCAGTGTTCTCTTTATTTTGTGGTGCTCCTTTGAGTTCGTTAAGTCTATGCAACAGTCTATTTGTGTTGCGGACAAAAATTCACATCATGCTTGATGTTTTCCATAGTGTAATTTATATTCTGCACTAATACATATCAAAGCTTTTATTGCCTGGAAATACAGATATGTCTAAGAAAATTTCATACAATCTTTGAAGCTTTGGTAGAACTGGTGTTAGCAATGTGCATTGTCCGGCTACAATAGTCTAATGAAGTCTTTTTCTTTTCTTGAACAGAGGGTATTCCGTCTGTTGGGATGTCTCCATTTTCATGTGGATGGTCAACCTCTGGGAGAAATGTTAGAAGCATCCATCAGGACTTTATTTGTTAGATTTTTTGCTTCAATTATGGGAACTTATTCTATTTTCCTCTTCTATTCCTTTCTTATGGAGCATTGATCCTTTCTAAGGTTAGATTCTTGTATTTTCCCAGATAGCCTCAACTGATTTGTCAGTGGTGGACAATGCAATTAAATCTGGATTTGTACCTGTAAGTTTAAATTTTATTGTTTTATATGTTATCTTATTTTTGTTATCTTTATTTTCTTTCCAAATATACCTGTTTATTATTTGAACCTTGAAATTATTTTGTGGATATATACATATTCAACCACCAATGAGATCTGTTAGTTTGTTTACTTCTGTGCTGGCAACTTAAACCATTTGAAGTTGGATAACATCTTTCCAATACATCTTTTATCAAGAAACTAGATTCGCAAGTACTCATGTTTGAAGCAGATTAGTGACATCACATTCTCATTTTTAACAGTAGAACTTGTGGGTATCCCTCATACTATTTCTCTATTTGCATACAATCACTTGAAGAGGGAAAAAAAAAAAAAAAAAGATAACTGTTCCACACAAGCTGAAAAAAATTCTCTTAATTCTGTTAATAGCATGCTATAGTGGTGTTGGGAAAGTATGCAATTTTTCTTTTATCGGTTCTGTATGGAGAGATATTTTGACCTGGATGATAAGGGAGCAAATAATAGATTCAGAACATAAATTTCCTTGGAAATAGTAGAGTTAATGTTGATTGTGATCTGCCTTATAGGTTCTACATGGGGATGCAGTACATGACAACTTACAGGTTTGATCCCTCTGAAAGTTAGTTAGCATCTTGGTTTTTTCCATTGCATTGACATTTTTATTTCTTTTGTTATTTATATCAGGGATGCACCATATTGAGTGGAGATGTTATTATACGGCAACTTGCAGCAGATTTGAAGCCTGAATATGTTGTTTTTCTTGTATCCTTTATTCACGAAGTAATTACTTTTATGCATTTTGTATCTTGGATAGTCTTGTGATTGATACAAATATTATGTACAATCAGAGTTATATATTACTCATGGATGGTTAAATTCATTTATTTAATTTATTGTCAAACCTTGATAGTTTGAAGGAAATTTATAAAATGAAGAAAAGAGAAAAACACTCCTAGTCATTGGAAACATAATGAGCCTTACCCCTCAATGAAATCTGTACAGATAGGAGAATCAAATGCAAATGCATGAGAAACAAAATATGGATGGTCAAATTCTTCGAGTGTATATTTGATATTTCTTTGTAATTATGAGAGATCTGAAACTTCTTTCAATTAATGTTGTCCGCTCAATTAGTTTTGAAGACAGATGTTTCGGGCGTATATGACCGCCCACCGACAGAACTTAATGCAGTCCTTTTGAGAGAAATTGGTAAGCAGTCATTAAAGGCCCTAGATGTTTGTATATGTATGGCCGTATTAATTTATTTAGATGGAAATGACACTTTTCATGTTTCACAGCTGTGGCTGAAGATGGAAGCTGGTCTGTCATGAAACCAGTGCTTCAAGACATTAATAAGCAAGGTTAGTGACGGGCCTTTTGTGGTATAATGTGATTATGGCATCTACTTTATCTATAAATTTTATAAAGCTACATAGACTCCTGGTGGGTCAACCATTTTGCAATATTTTCAGTTTATTTTCATTTTCTTAACTTGATGAAAAAATAATTAAAGATAAAAAATAACCCATGTGGTTAGGGTGCTCCATTTACTGTAATGGCTTCAAAGGATGCATTCATTTTTTCTGTAAATTGCAACAGAAAAGAGAACAAAACCGATTGCCTTGAAATGGCCATAGTTCTATTGAGTTTTGGTTTCCTGTAGTATCTGATTTTAGTGGCATTCCACTTGGATATGCCCTGTTTCTTCCCTACCACTTCTTCAGCTCTATTCCTAAACACAGCTAACGACAAGGGGGTTAACTGTAACTATTTTATGATATCTCGAGCATAAAATGTCCAAAGAGTTTAAAAGATCCGTGTTCAGATCAGACTAGCAGCTTACTTGTCCGTCATGATCATAAATGTGATTCTATATCTATTGTCACTTCAATCGAGACCATATACACTCATAATTCCAGTTTGTTAACCATGTTTATGTCGATGTCTTAGTGGTTCCAACATATTTTATTGAACATAGATGTGAACACTATTCATCTTGTTTTCTTGGGAAGATATATGCTTTTCTTAATAGGCAGTAGACTTTGTTTCTGGTTTTCAGACCAGACAGCCAGCTGATAAAAGTTTTCACCTGTCAAACAGTCGATTTTACGGTGGCAGCCCATGATACAACTGGGGGGATGGAGGCCAAGATATCTGAAGCTGCAATGATCGCAAAACTTGGAATCGATGTCTACATTGTACAGGTAGTAGTAACTTCCAGGGCCATGTTCCTATTTAACTCAGGTTCTGCTATCGTATTAAATTTAGATTTTGCAGTACTGAGATATTTAAGTCTTTACAGGCAGCTACAAGCCACTCTTTGAGGGCTCTTAGAGGAGAATTAAGGGGCAATATACCCGATGACTGGCTTGGGACAGTTATCCGTTTTTTGAAATAGAAGGGGCAATAGACGAATGGTTGGGATTTTATTTCTGAACATTGGAAGTAATTGAGTTTTATCCCAAGATAAATAACATAATGGACATTATGTCTTACTGGATGTCAAGATTTAATTACCAAAAACACAAAATTGACTCTTTCATACATAGGTTTGAAACACAAAGCGGCTCACCATTGATGCGACAACGGATGAGTATTTTTGGGAAACTTGTTATGGTTGTAAGTTCTCACTTTTCCTAATGCAATGATTTTTAATGTCTCATGAAACTGATTAAGCAAGTTATGTTACGTTACTGATATTCTTAAACGTTGAAATGCCTAATGCTACAACTGTTACTATTGGGCAATTTGCCCAAGATTTGGATCCTCTTTTGAAGAGTAAACTGACTTTTTCCCACCCAAGGTTTGCTTTAATGACACTCTCCTACTAAAAATACCACTTTTCTATTTAAAGTTTATATTCTGTTACTATTTAAAGTCGATTCCAGTTGCAAAAATTCTCTCTGTCACCACCATTTGAACCTTTGGTCTTCTCTATAAAAAATCTCTCTCACTTTGATATCTGATTGTTTGTCGATTATCAACCCTTGCAAAGTTAAGGTTTTCTGTTTTTAATCGATTTTTGGTTGATTTTAGCAATAATTATTCAATCGGTTACTACCATTCGATCAATTGATGTATACTCTATAAAACTCCTTTTACCCTGGCTCCTGGTGACTCGTCGAACGTTAGTTGAAAAAATGAAGTGTATTTTAGGTATTAACGAAATATAAACTTTGGGTTGGAAAATAGTATTTTAAAACTTATTGTATGGAAAAGTGTCGTTAAGGCAAACCTTAGGTGGGAAAAAAATCCTTTACTCTCTTTTTAATTTAATTTTGTCTAAGCTTTTGAGGATCGAAAGATATATTGTTATTTTGATACTGAATGTTCTAAATTTATTGAAAGTTTGAGACAATTGAGAAAAACAAAAAGGTAATATGCTTTATGCATTAAGACTTAATTATAATATAAAAATCCTTTTTAAAAAATAAAAAATTAATGGTATGAATTAAATTTTGTTTTAGAAAGAAATAAGACTGTCCACACAAACGCAAATAATTTACTTCATTATTAGATGCCAACTTTGACCCTCAAACTTGAGTCCATTTTCAAATATTGTCATCAAGTCATTAAACCGATGACACCTCCACATAAATGTGTATCCATTTGTTATGAAAGAAAACCTATCATCATCAGCCCTTTATTGACCAACACATTATTTAAAACTAGACCCGGCAAAAGAGGCCCGTACCCACGGCTAACCGAGTACCCGCATCTAACGGACGGGTACGGGTATCTTTTTAATATTATATGTTTCAAAATTACCCGTACCCGCCCCGCTTATGAAATTACAACTGGGTCGGGTAATACCTGCGGGCACCCGTACTTTAACTTAAACCCAAAACCGTTTCTCACACCAGCAGCTCTCAATCTCTCTGAGACTCTCACGCAGCTCTCCATCTGTCTCACGCTCAACTCTCAATCTCTCTTCCGCAGCTCTCCATCTCCATCTCCCTCACGCTCAACTCTTCATCTCTCTCACGCTCAACTCGGCTTCTTTCTCACGGTCATGGCGCAGCTTTCAATCTCCCTATCTTTCTTCAGCTCTCAGTTTAACTTGAATGTTCATCATTTATTAAAAAATAAATAAATGATAAATATTCAAGAGGCTTCATCAACTCTTGGCACGAGGTCATAAATTTTAGTAATAATTATTTCTGCGAGTGCGGTTAATAATATTGGGGACGTTTGTTTTGTGATTTTGATATAATTTTGGGAATAATATTGGGTAGTTAAATAGGGTGAGTATACGAGGTAAAATTTAAAAATTTACAAAAAAAATCTCCTTAGGTTTGCTAATTTAACTAAACACTTCAATATATAAAAATTTTGTAAAATGATAAAAACACCCTATCCACCTACAATGAAAATGGCGTGACAACGTAAATCGATTGGATCTGGTCGGTTGTGAATCAATATGGCTTTTTTTGATCAGATCTACTACGGATCTGGCCAAAAAAGGTCAGATCTATGGCCAGATCTACTATAGATTTGATCGAAAAAAGCCAAATCAGAGAATTATCGGTCAATTCCAATCATTTCTACGTCGTTGTGATAGATTCTGACAATCATTGATTGTGGTTATCAGAATCTGACAACTATGGATGGATGAGAGTATTTTTGTTAATTTTTAAATTTTTTTTTTTTATATGGATGTTTAATTAAATTGATATACTTAAAAGATCTAAAAGTAATTAAAAAAATAGAATAGTATTTTTTAAATAATTAAATAAACATGCTTTTAGAAATAGAATAGAGAATAATAAAACAAACATCATGTTATTATTTTAAGAAAAATACTATCTTTATAAAAATTCATACAAAAAGGGTTGTAAATCGATATCATCTAAAAGAAAAAAAGAAAAAAAATCAAGGATAAAAATTGTTTATATGTACCTTTATAAAACAAACATTGCTCCTATTCTAATGCAAGCTTTCGTTGTCATAGATGAGTTTTCCTCCTATTTCATCCCTCTCACAGCGACAGCTTTAGCAGTAGCACTAATCTCTGCCATCTTTTTCCTCAGATTCCATGCCAAAAAATCGCCTCATAAGAGTTAAGACTAAAAAATATCACGCCACCTCTCCCCTGAACAAGTACTTAATTATTACAGGCTCTTTGACTTAACGATGGACCTTTCACGCGAATATAAAGCCTACATATTGTCCTCCTTTCACATGATTTTGTTTTTTATGGGTCGACCCGCACGAACGGCTACAGATCATGCACTTTCAAACCCGTAAATTTTTTTTTATCCGTAATTACCCCGCCTATACCCACGCGCCCCGCCCGTTTGCCACGTCTATTTAAAACTACCATAATCTATTATAAAATTATCTTATTTTATAATTTAAATTTTAAAACAATTTATTTATCGCGACCTTATCCTTGTTGAATAAAGACAAGATAAGATACATAAAAACAGCTAGAATGTCGAATCATCAGTACAAGTCAGTAAAAGTTAAAGGTGTGTTTAATAAAATATCACTTAGAAATTTTAGGAACAAGTTGCTAAACCAAACCAGATGAGTAAATAAGGAGACTTAAACTTTTATAATAAATCCAAATATGAACCTCAGGAGTCTTGACCTTGCCCAGAAGCGAGACATCAAATTGTTGCCTCACAAATAAGACTACTGATGAAAATTAGATAAACTAGAAATGGAATATGCTTATAACGAAATCAGAAAATGGGAATAAGTGTAAATTGCAAATCCAAACTTAAAAAGGTGCTTAGAAGTGTATATACAGTCTTGCATGCTGGCGGATATTACTTCTCCACACCAAGAACCACAGTTCAACTTTCAAGCAGTGCAGCAATCAAACACAACAAAAATATATAGTCTATAAATGCCAATTAACAAATGGCAAGAGTCATCTTATAAGAGGCCACAACTAGTCAAGCATGATCTTTTAGCAGATGATCCCTTCATCTCAAAACCATAAACCCCAACCCCAATAAGCTACACTATCTTATCCTCCATCTTTTGTTCTACGGCCTTCAGCATTTCACGTCAAACAACCAAGGTCAGTTTTTGGGACCAATGTCCTTCAGGGCACAAATCTGCTCCTCTCCCATAGCAGACATCACACTCACAACAAGATCTTTCCCTTCTTCAAATCCAGCCTTGATCTGCAAACGAATCCAACAACACAACATAATTAATGAAAATCTCTATAGCAAATGGTAACACCTAGAAAATTGCAGGATAATGATAGCTACTGCTATCATTCTTCAAAATCCAAGTAACCAACCCACTTGACAATTCAAGTTTGCCCATGGAATCAAAGTCAAGGTTTACTTTTTTTTTTTTTTTTTTAATTATCTCTTGGGTTTATTTAAAGCTATTAAACAGCACCGATCCAGTAAATAACCAAAAGATACTAGAGGACATTTTGCATAACTCAGAAACTGCTTCGAAATACCATGCATAACAATTCAAAATTCTCAAACCCATAGCAATAACAAATGTTTATAAGAACATAAGTTAGCTAACCTGTGTGAGCAGACTGTCATCAGTTGGAAGCCTCAGGTCATCCTTAGTATTACCATTTTCAGTCAGAAGACTCACCTGTAATTAGCAGAGCATCAGATTAATCCTTAATCCTAAACCACAAAGACAATCAACTAAACATTATAAAATAAAATAAAATCATACAAAGCCATCCTCAGAGATATCAATCAGCTGGTAGTCAGTACGATTAACATGTGGAACCTGTAAAATATGAAAAACAAATTACTCTCATTCGGCTTAAAAAAAAAAAGAATAATATTGCATAAAACTAAGAACAAAAGCGAAGTGAATACATCACAGTTGTGGGAGGAGGGAACAATATCTTCAAGCTTCTTCCCATTGAAGATATCAATTCCAACAAAGTGACACTTAGCATGACCGTGCTTTCCAGTTTTGGAAGTAGAAACCTCCAC
This sequence comes from Pistacia vera, assembly GCF_008641045.1. Taxonomy (NCBI): domain Eukaryota; kingdom Viridiplantae; phylum Streptophyta; class Magnoliopsida; order Sapindales; family Anacardiaceae; genus Pistacia; species Pistacia vera. The sequence goes on from NW_022196863.1 coordinate 28,889, forward strand.
AACCTGCAAAGAACAATCACATATTTGAGCAATCCCATTTTTTCCAAAAACAAAACTTAAACCGAATTTTCACTTGAGGTTTCAGTCTTTTCTTTTACAAGATTATACGATCGATATCAAATTAACTTATTTTTCCCGTTATAGATCTTCAAAACTTGCTAGATTTCACTACTGAGTGGTAATATGCCGTGGAATATATTTTCAGATCTTAGTTCGACCTTTCTAAACTAATTAAATAATTTACCAAGATGTAACGTCACATCGAAATCTAAACAAATAACCAAAATAAATGAAACCTAAGAAACAAACACAGATCACAAGCACACACAAAAATAGCAAATCCAACCGAATTTACAAAAATTACAAATAAAATAAACTACACACAAGTAACGTCCAACAACAGATCTAAAATAAACGACATAACTCCAGATCAGAAAGAAAAGGACCTTGCAGGGACGGTTTTTTATGACGATGTATCCGTTCTTGCGGATGGTGCCAGCCTGCTGCGGGTAGGTCTTGGAAGCGCCGGCGTCAGCCTTAGACTCGAAGTGGTGCTCCTCGTCCGACATGATTCAGCGAGTTGTCAAGTTAAAATTAAATTAACAATTTCAAAGAAGAGAGGAGAGGGGGAATGGTGTTTGATTGGGTTTTGGATATTTATAGTCAGCTTTAAAGAGTGGAGAAAATTAAGAGTTGTGTACTATGTTGGGTACTAGGGTTTGCCAAAAAAGTCAGCTTTATTAAAGCTGTCTCTTTAGGCCGTTGGATTAGGTATTTGTAGGGTGAGGATTTGGATATGTATAAATATCTGAGTTTGCTTTAAGTTGACGCGGGGACTGGCACGTGCGTGCTATGGTTCTTGCATCTAATATTAATTAATTGATTCTTTTGTCGTACTAATAACAATTTCAAATTGAAATTATTTTTATTTGAAAGAAACCGTATCGACAAAATGACATTATAATCTTTTAGACTATCACCGTCGCCGACCACAAACACCCAGATTTACACTAAAGTAGTATGATTTTTGATATGTTTCACTGTGATAATTCTAGGAATATTCTTTAAAATATTCCCTTTCTTTTTCTTTTTATTAATAATTAATCATTAATCTATTTCATTAATTATTTTTATATTTATTAATTAAATATTAAGAATGAGATTCTTATTAAATAATAATTACTTTAAAAATTATATTAATTTAATAAAATTAAGTATTTATTTAATAAAATAAACATTACATTTAATATAGAAAAACATTACATTTAATATAAAATGTAAAAAAAGAAAGAAAAAAAAGACAACAACAAAACAAAAGTAAAATTTCATATTAATAATAATTTAATTTTTCGAATTAATATATTCTTTCTATAAATGATCAATTAATGCATTTTGAAGCATGGTGAGCCTATGTATCCTTGATTTGTTTATGTCAAATAAGAAAATTTTAAAATCAGATATTTTTATCTACGATAATTTCAACTTCGGAAGTTGACGCTTCCATCTGATTCTCAATCGATACATCAACATTACGATCATTTTTTTTTATTTTTCATCATTTTTTGAATTATGTAATTATTATGAATTTATTATTATTAATAATAATCAAATTAACATACATATAAATAACAAAAATAAGAAAATAAAATATATTTTATAGTATATAAACAGTGTCATACCAAGTTGGCCCACTGGTCACTTACACCAATTTGGTGTGGTGTTTGGCGTTGGATTGGAGCACATTTTTTACACCATTTTGGTGTTGGGTTGGAGATGCCCTTCATGAGATCTGATTTCATATGCTTCATACTTGTATAACCCAAATCATGGATCCATTCAAACAGCTGTAATTCATCGATCATGTAATATGCTCTGCATAATTTACAATTATCAATTGAACCCGCATTACAAAACCTCTTCATTCAAGTGGTATATGTCAAACTTACTTTACAAGGAATTACACTACAAACAACTACTTTCAGTAGGCATTTCACCAATAATCCTGTCAGCTTCATGCTGGAATTTCAATGAACGAGAGCCGCGATGAGATACTTTACACACTCGGTAACACGAATTAAATAGCTCGTAGAGATGGCTCATAAGTATATAATTCAGAGCTCCGGATTATATTAGAAATAGATCCCGATCAACTAAGGGAATATTTAACTGAACTTATAAGTTGATCAAATTAGTATATAAATTCTAAAATTAAAATGAACCTTTTGTTTATAATCATTTTAAGCTTATAAACAGTCAACTTATAAACTATTTTAATCAAATATATTACCATATTACCTTTATTTAATTTTGAAATTCCATCGTATAACTTTATTTTTATATTTTAAACAATTCAAGCTTCTATCACTATTCACAGCAAAAATTATTCATATAAATTTTTAATAAAATATTTGTTTATTTGATTCTAAACTTAAATTATATTGTAATATGATCGAAAGATATTTTGATAATATTATAATAAAAAATTGAATTAATATAATTTATTATTTGATAAAATAATATAGTATCATTTTTAATCATTTTAATAATAAAATGTATTTATAAGTTTTACCAAACATATCAATTATTTCTCAGTCACTTACACATACTTCAACCAAATACATAATTGCTTAAATTTTAAATGCTTATAAGCTTAAATTACCTTATAAACACTAACGGCTTATAAGTTAATTTTTATAAATTCGACCAAACAGGCTCTAAGTTAGATCATCAGAGATTCAAACAAGGAGGTAGCATTGCAGGAATTCTTGCTCTTTAATCACTTGGAACTTGAACAAATCTGAACGCTCTAAATCTTCAAATCCTAGGATAATCTGAATCTTATTGAAATAAGGGACAGACTGCAGGAGCCAGTGTTGCCTTCACCAGACAGTTTGGATATTATAATCAGCATATTCGTATTGAATGTCTTTAGAATAAGCAACTAAGAACTTGTATAGATGTCATCTTCCATAGATACAAGTCATTACCTCATTTTGAAAACCCTCTCATACAGTCATTTCCTACTTCCACTTATAACAGAAACTGATCTCAGGTGGTCAACATCCATTTTGTGAATGAATATCTGAGGAGGCTCTTCTCTGTCACAAGCCAACTGCACACTGAAAAGATTAAAAACCTTCAGTTGTGTCACAACCACCCTTTTGCTATATTGACTGCTCTTTGCTAACATGCTATGTGACCATTGACACTACAAAAAGCTTTAAGGAGCACGTTATTAGGCCACCTAAGGATCTACTGAGTGCCGTAGATCTGGAGAAGTTAGAATAAATAAGTCAAAGGAAAGTGCAGAAATAAAGGAAATAATTGCAAATTACTAACACGAGACGGAAGAAAGCCTATTAGATGGGTCAATAAATCAGAGGGCACAAGTTTAATATGGTTTATGGTTGTTAATAAAATGCAGCCAACAGAGGTGCAATTAAAGTGGAAGTTTAAGCGCTTGGAAAGACAAAAACAGACCAATACCACTTTAGAAAAATAAATACTGAATCCATGCTTTCTCAATTAAATTGTATTTAACAGGCAAGAAAATTGAGAACTCTTTGGTGAACCATCAATAATGGAGGCATAGGCAAGACAAGATAAAACTCAAATTGTGATGCTGATTGACGCCCAGCTAAAATATGCAAGATATAACAGTAATGCGTTGTTAACACATCAAACTTAACAATTAAAAACTGAATAGAAGGAAAAAAAGTCAAAGGTAATAGCTAGCCTTTCAATAGCTTCCTGGTAAGTATAGCTTGATGCAACAGCAAGAAGTTGTCCCCCATGGTTGTATGATAATGATGCCACACTATTTGGGAATTGCAGCAACTGAAAGCAAGAGAAGGTTAGAGAGATACAAGAAAGATAGATGTCTATTATTCACAATTTATCAATGTACCATGAGATACAATTAGAACAAGAACCCTACTTGTTGATCCAGATTTTAGCATCAAGAAGTATGATTCTTATTTGATTAAGGTTTGATTCACTAATTTCAAGAAAATTAAAGTACTTGTGGTCACTATAAAATAGGCTTTCGTGTAGTTTCTTAAGCAATGAATAGTGAATACTTAAATCTTTTCTTGTTATCTCTCTCCTCTTATGTTGTCGTCTCTCTTTACTTTTTATCTTCTCTGTTTGTTATCTCCCTAATCCAAATCCTAACTTTTTCAAACTCTTTTCCCAACCAATTCTTTATTTAAAATTATGTTCTTTCTTCTCGTTCTCACCCTATTCTTCTCTTCTATCTCTCTCAACCTTTATTCTTTTTCTTTCCTTCTTTCTGTTTACTGTCCTATATTAAGCTGCTGATACAAGTTGGATTAAAGTCCAAAAGTGGATTTTTTTATTTTTATTTTCCAAATATACCAAAAAAATTGCATTCATTGCTAAAGCATCATGTGCAAGTCTCTTAAAGAATCACATGAATATACCTCAAATAGTCTTCTTTTATGTTTGGCATCCCATGCAATAACAGAACCCTCATTATCGCCAGTAACAAAAGGACCATCCATGCTACATAAAAAATACCAAACTGTCAATGAAACTTTTAACAATCTATGGGAATCATGCAGATTAATATATACTTACAGTGGACTGAATACAATATCATTCACTGAGACTACATGATATCTTCCATTCTTTGACTTTGGATGACACCGAAAAGTATATCTGGAAGAATGTAAGAGATGCATAAGATAACATGTCCTAAGAGCATTTTTGCATTCACACTTATACACAAACCTGAAATGGCTTTTAGGTACAGCATACAAAACTCAAAATTAAATTCTAAACAGCTAGATTCTAAAACCTGAAAGGAGAACCCTAATGCAACAATCAGATAAAAAATATAGGTTTCCTGTAGCATAGATGGAGCTCTGAGTTTGGTCAAATGTTATAATGCTACCTTCAACTGTTAATCATGCATTAGAAATTCAAATCAGGAAACCTTAAACCATTCGGGAGCTTTAACAACTTTGTATGGAAATTCTACTATTGAAAATTAAATGGAACACAAACAAAATTGATTTCAATAACAAGCCCAATGAGAACACAGAGTTAAATGAATCAACAAAGAATAGTACTACACATACAAAAAACTCTTATAAAGATTCACATACCATTAACAAAGGGAAGCCTACCATGTTCTAAGTTTCAAACTATAAGAAGTAAAAGAATTACTGAAACAGAAAAAATAAACAACCTACCCCCCATTATTTGAATCAGATGGATCAGAGATGCTCACTGCTACTCGTCCATCTGTTGATCCAACTACATATCCTGCACAAACATGAATTCTTCTTCAAACAGCTATGTAACAGATTTAGAAAAATTGGTCTAATTACAACATCAAATCATAAATCACAAAAATCTGTTCTAATATAGTATCTATGTTTCCTAGAAAAAGAATCACAAAGCTGATTTAAAAAATTGATAATCTTCAATACTTAGAATCCATGACTCAGAACAACAATTAAATCTTGAATTGTGGAGGCAGAGCAAATATAAGTTAGTATCCAAGAATTAAATTAATTCCACGACATACAGAACTTCCAACTAACAGTCAGTGCCTTAAAATGAGGGTGTCCACATCCAATATAGCTACAATGTTTACAAAAAGCATAACAGAAAAATCTATAATTTACAATACCTCTAGCATAAGGAATTGAACTGACACATTTTATTTGGTCCATAAGTGATTCACTTGATAGTACTGAGCTGTCTAAGTTACGTAAGTCGTACATATGCACTGATGCTCCAATGGCTACTATCAAATCAAAGCCAGACAGTGACATGGAATCCACCTCTTCACCTAATTTTTTCTGATAAGCCAGAGCCATTCCCATGCGCATGTCCCAGGACATTATCTTCTTGTCCAAACCAGCAGTAAGTAGCTGCGCTACAGCAATCCAATATAAGGAGTTATATACAACTTGTTAATAAGAAGATAACTGAGAAGTCAGAGAAAGGGCTTTCATATGTTCCACAATTATATGAAGGAGCTTGAAGTGCAAGTCATTAAGCATGAAGTAACAAGAACAGACACCGTTCAGTTACATGATAACCTTAAAAATGATCCCAACATTGTCCTCAGGTTTTTGTGCAAACAACCACAGTACCTCTCATGCAGAACTTCTTTTTTCATGCCATTTAAAAGCCCCATTATCTGTAATTAATGGGAGATGAACAAACCCTCACTAATTACTTCTTGTGGACCAGTATGGCACTAAGTGTTTGAGATATTTGGAAAAATCTTCAGATGATTGGAGCCGATCATGAGCACTAGAATGTTAATCTGTTAAAGGGCCTAAGCAGCAATTTATATTAGCATTTTAAGAGAGGGTAAAAAGCTAACACTTTTTACAAGTTAAGAAACTTTGCTACATGGACTCCATTGATTATCGTTTCTTGTTATTGAGAGCTCAGAATAACTGACATGCAATCTACATAAAACTTGGAATCTTTTATACAAGATCATTGCATGCCTAGTTAATTTCTATATCCAGTGTAAAAATTCAGAATTTCAATAATCTTCAAAATAGTCAATGGGTACTTCACATTTTACATTCCAAGTGAGGGAATCATATAAACCAATCTATCCCAAATAAATGCTCCTCATTTTATAAGCATTATTGAAGTATTATCAGTAAACTTACCAGTTTCATCTGAATACTGAAGACATGTTGCAATATCATCATGATTTCCGATTGTGTCATGCATTCCCGAATGCAAGTCATACCTATAAAAACAGGCTCGAAAGGAGTCAACATATATCTTGATATTTTAACTTGCACTCTGACATAAAAAGAAAAACATTTAATAATTTGGTAAAAGAAAAAATTAAAGGTTGAACGTTTCATGCATCTTATCATGCAATAGACAAAAGCAACAAGCCGAAAGAATGAGATCTTCAGGCAACCTCATAAACTTAAAAGAGTAAACTAAAAGAAAAGACAGAATCACGCTAACTACAAACATATATGGTAAATAGATAGAATTTATTAAGCACAACCTGAAAGGCATTTAAGGAAGGCTGTATAATTTTTCTTGAAATAGTAAAATAAAAAGAAATCTTCTGTGATTAAGGCATGGTAATCCTCTTTCTATTTAGTTTACTTTCATAAGGAAGTTTAAGAATTGATACTATCACTTTCCAACAAAACCCATTGTCATTATAAACCCTAAAATTGATACTTATTCTACAATAAAAAGAATTTAAAGTGTCGTATTGTGGCAAACATTGGAGCCTTGTGAGTTTTAAAATATCTAATCTTGAGCATCATTTTAATTTTTATAGTTGCAGTTTTCATGTAACGGAACTACATTCTAATTCAAATTCTTTTTACAATAAGTTACGCGACAAGTGAAAAATTAAGATGGGTTTGAGTTTCAGTGATGCAAAAAAACAAACCTTCTAATGGAACCGTCGGAGCCAACGCTAAACGTGACGTCGTCGTTTTGGAAACAACAATCAAGAAGTGCAGCTTCCGTGGGAGTCACTAATCTAACCAGAGAACTATCCACATCATACAATCGAAGACACTACAAATAAACAGAAATCACTAGTTATAATAATTCAAAGTCAAAACGCATCACAAATTTAATTAAAAAAATCATAATTGAAAAAAAAACTCACAGAATCCCACGAAGAAATTAGGAGATTATTTGAATTTGGAGCAAATCGGATTCTGGAAATTGCGTCACCAATCGGGTTCTCGAAATCCAAACAAACTCTGTTCATTTCTGAAATTTAAGGACTGTAAACCGAAGTTTAATTCTTCCCCTCCGTGCTAATTCTCATGCACCCTTTGATTAATCAGTTGAACGTACAGTGTGTGAAGCGAGCTGACCTTTGTAAAGGTTTCAGACTTAATATTCAGAGACTTGTGATATTTATTTCAGGCGCTGAATGCTTCGCTGGTTAAGAAAAAACAAAACCCTAATTCCTTTTCCTCTTTCAATGTGGTTGTCCTCTAGACTGGAGTGGACTTGTGAACTGAAAAATTAAAAGTTCCCGCTCCGTGTTGAGTTTAATAATGAATTAATGATCAGCTTTCTTTCTAATTACTGAATTACCCCTGTGGTCCAATTCGGTCAAATTTCACTACTAAATATATAATAAATTATCTCTTAAAGTTAACTATGTTAAGATTGTTTTTACGTTCATTAAAGTTATCTATAAACTGAATATTTGATTACATCAATTTCTTTATTCAATAGACAGAAATATGAAATTAGATTTCTTAAAGTTAAAACCATATCTTAAAGGATAAATGATTAAATATTTAGATAAGTTTTCAGAACATAATTTAAGCATTAAATTTTGTTCTTATTTTTGTAAATTTACCAATCTTATAAAAACTTATGGTTAATACTAGTAAAAAAGAGCGCAAGGGAACTCATAACCCTACTTCAACTTGATCTATTTATTTCCCAGTTTGTCACCTACAAGATGTATTGAATACTTAACCTGCCAAGGAAGCCATCTTTCAATCTTTCATAGCCCACAACCTCAAATGTATCCAGTCAAACACCAAATTCCAGTCTTTAAAAAAACACACACAAACACCATTTAATATAATTGATGGGAAGATACACCTTTGTGCCAAAAGAACAAAAACATTCAATCATATTAGAGATTAAAACAGAGCAAAATTTCCAATTACCTTACATGAAATTTCATTTATATACAGAATTGTGCAGTCACTGCACCAGCTGAACATTCAAACATCTAACAAAACAAACTTCTAAAACTAGGCAAACACATTGCTTTTGTCCTTAAGAGTTCAAAAACCAAATGATCATTCATCTGGGACGAAGAAATCAAACTTGACATCTACAGAACCAGAAATTTCTCCGGTATCCTTATACTCAACGTTTGCTATTGTTCCATTATCATAAACATCTAGATATTCTGGCTTCACACGCCGCACGGGCACAGTAACAGAGTAAATGGTACCAAGATCTGTATCAGTAGACACACTCAGCTGAACTTTATCCTGTGATTCTATCACCACAAAGTCTGACAGAGCATGCACAATGTTGCTCACAATCTTCCTTTTCGCCTCATCACTAACTGCACATCGGTCAGAGAAGAGAATCATCTTCAAGCGCTGCTTGGCAATCCTTGCGTTAGAGCTCCTTCTCGTCATTGGAGATGGGAAGACTATCTTCCAAGCCAAGTTTAGACGTTCAAAGAAGCTCATATTGATGGCATCCAGGAGGAAGCTCTCAATTTCTTGGTTAATGGAACCTGAAGACAGTTTGTAGTCTCCCGATGTACCAGAAAATCGTTTAGATTGGCACATGCTACGATTACGAAGAACTATGCCATTCCATTTGGGTGAAATTTCAGAAACACTTGATCCTCCATTCAGGAAACCAGTAAAATCTACCTACAAAACAGTAAAAGGTTTAAGAAATTTAAATGTTGCCAGAAATTTATTTATTTACCAAAACATTTATATAGCGCACAATTAAGATCCACCAACCTAATGCTTCAATTTAAACTTTTAATCCACTTAAGTATACGAATGAAGGGATTTTGGCGTATTTCAGATTATCGACAGAACATAATAGATGGGTTGTCCATGTTTGACAATCATAGCCGTTGCCATTAGTGTAGCAGAATCCTTTTCAGGATCTTATTTGTAATGAAATAGACCAAACGGTAATAATTTGTACTCAGGAAGTACTCAAGCTCAGTTAATTCATTAACAGAGATGCTTCCAGCTGTGACATGTATGCACTAGTAACTATTGTAATCCTCTCAATAAATCACAATATACCACTATCATCTCGTCACCATTCTTAACACCATCCTAGCTGTTAAATAAAATCTTGTATTTCATTTTAATTTTTTTTATCTACTGTTTGTTAACTTATAGTCTATTTGACAACTGCTTTCAAATAGCACTGCCAATTCACTTTTTCCATCATTGCAGTCAACCCCTGGCTGGGACTCTAGCCAAATGCCATCGCCACAAACTCTTATATGGCAACAAGCAGCATATGCACTTTGCAATATCAGACCTTGACTGATATTGATGCAACTTTATGACTCATGAGCAATAGTCAGCTGCTATAGCTAAGTGAGCAAGTAGCAATTGTTACCTGCACATAACATACTGGTCCGAAGCACCAAAAGTCCTAAGGATCAGATGATCCACCTAAAATCAGCATTCTATGTAAACTATTTACATACGCAAGAAAGAGGAGAACCAAAACAACAACCACAACACCAAAAGAACAGTAACTATTTCATTCATTTCTGAATAATTTAGAACTTGAAAAAGCACATTTTTTTTTTTTTTTTTGGTTTAAATGATTACTCTTTTGAATCCACACCTCTTATAAGCTTTGATTGCACTATATTAAAAACAAAATGAAAAAATGGAAATTTAAAACTGTTACCCTAATCTCTACATACCGGAAAATACATAAGCCAGATGACCAAATCACAATTACCAAGCAGGTTGATAAGTGGCCAAGACTGATGTTATCTCCATCACAAAAATTGTGGAGGTTTACTAAGAAAATGAAAACTGTAACCAAGCTATTCAAGCGTTAGATCTTGGTCACTTTCATAAATTTAGTTCATTGGACGAACAATTGTAACTATTTTACACAAAATGACAAAACTCAGAAAACATGAACTAGAAGTCTAGAACAAACAATTTCCACTGTAGCCCCAAACCTTTCATCAAAAACCAATTACCCATTTCATTTATTCGGCAAAGAAGCCAAGAAATAAGCTTATAATGGACAAATTTGAGAAAGCCTATAACATTGATAATAAAAAGAAAGAAGGAAGAATAAGAAATTAAGGACCTTTGAAGAAGGTAATGAGCTTCGAAGAGGATGTTGATGATAAGAGGCCAGAGTGGCAGCGACCCTCAAATCCCCTGATATTGCCATTCTCGATTTTGTCGATTGCTTCAACTGTCACTCTTTTCTGCACTTGGGCTTCTTCGGGTTTCAGTTTTCACCACACTAGTAATATGAAAAACAGCCTTGAACTGAAACGACAGCGTTCAGGTCTTGACTTTTAACAACTTTTCTTTATATATATATATATATGTAATGTATAATAGATAATAATTATTTATGTTATATTATCATTGCATATATGATTATGAGTTATTGTCATAAGTTGAAGTTAAAAGTTTGAGTTTTACGTCTCCTAACCTTTAAAAAAAAATATATATGTTATGGTTTCAATATAAATATAATGCAATGCATGGCAAATTTTGTATAATAGATATTGTGAATTTAATATTTTACGTGAATTATAAAATTATGATTTATGTGTATTTTTTAAATACAAAGATAGGCTGAATGACTTCCACCTATTCAACGTTTGGTATAAAGACAGATTGTTATCTAAAAGGTATGGAAATGACAAACAAATATTTTCTGTCATATTCTGTTAGGGATTTTTGTCTACTAAAAGACAGTATAGTAATTTCATTCTCACCCCAAGCCTGTTTGCACAACCCTCTTACATCATCGATCGATTTTTTTACCGGATTTAGCATGTTTCTGCGAAGTTCGGTGATAAACAATGGCACTAGCCCTTGCTGGCGCTCATTGGGAATGAAGATTGGTGGGTATTCCAGTCTTTTCACCATTTTTGTCTTTTAACGGATGAAAATTCCTAACAGAACATGATGGAAAGTGGGTGTTTGTCATTTCCAAACTTTTTGGGTACCACTTTGTCTTTACAGCAAACTTTGGGTATGTGTAAGTCATTCCCCCTACAAAGATATATCAATAAGCATTACTCATGCAGTCATGTTTTTAATAAAAGTGACAAATTTATGATAAATTATCGAGGTAATGATTTTTTCTCACCCAAATAATGGTTTAACGACATTTTCTTACCGACGGACTTTTAAAGTACCACTTCACTATCCAAATTTATATTTCGTTTTCGATTCCGGCATTGTTACGACCCCAAACCACTATCATTCTCTTCCTCGATCATCACTACCCCTCAAACCCTACTCCCATCGACTCCACAAATAGTTAGCAATTGAGCAATTAGGGATTGGGCGGCCACCCCTTCCAAATCAAATTCTGATCAGTCTTAACCACTAAAATTTAACCTTTCATCACCAAAAGACTCATTGGCCTTTTCTCTTCAAAAGCCCTAATAGTTTAGACTAAGTTTGTTCTCTGTTTGCCGTCGGAATATAAATCTGGGTAATAAAGTGATATTTTAAAAGTTTGTGTGTGGGAAAGTGTCATTAAACCATTATTTGGGTGGAAAAAAGTCGTTAACTTTAAATTATCGAATTAATCTTATTCAACCCCTTGAGAGATTGGAAAGTATTAAGCGACACATCTATTATTGAAAAGAGAAAATGTCACTTTTCCACCTTTAAACTTTTAAAATACCACTTTAATACTCAAACGTCACATTCTGTTAACAGTTTTTGTTAAAAACAATGATATTCACTATGAAGACAAAAAACCCTTTACTCTTCCTTATTTTCTCTTTTCGGTGGCCTGTGTTGGGCGTGTATTGGGATGGTTGGGGCAATTTCACTAACACTTGGTGTGCACCATGCTGAAAAAGTTGGAATAACCCCCAGGAGAAGGCGAAACAGTTGGGAAAACTCTTAACAAAACACAAAACACCTCAAACACTCCAAAAAGATCTCCAATTTCACCAAAACCACTCCAAAAAAACTCCAATTGCAACCCAAACATAAAAGGAACCACAAAAACCCTAGGGTTAGATGACAAACAATGAGTGAGCATGGTCAACTTTTGTAGTACAGAGACTAATGAATCTTTTAGCGGTGATAGATTAAGTTTTGGTGGTCGGAATTGGGTTTGGAAGTGGCGATTAAGGGAAGAAAAAAAGTGCAAAAACCAGTGAAAAAGGGAGATATGAAGGGAAAATGATGTATGAGTTTTGTAAAGGAGGTTGTGAGGTGTCTGTAAGTGGTCTCAGAAGTGATTTTGGACGCTAGAATCAACAAAAAAAGAAAAGGCAAAAACCACCGGCTACGATGTTGCTAACGTGTGCTACCCCTTGTTAACATGCGCATCTTCCTGTTCAAGCCAGATTTCGGCCGATTTTGATGGCCAAAATCACTCCTATGACCATCTTGCCCTTATTTATAATGGACTTTTGATTATTTTATCTTTTATCACAAAAAAATTTACTAACAGAATTGTGCTTTGGATATTAAAATAGTATTTCAAAAATTTAGAGATGAGAAAGTGTTATTACGCCATTTTTGAGGTGTGAAAAAGTGGTTTACTCTATTGAAAACTATCAAATACCACCATGCCGTAAATAAAATTTCGTTTGAAAACCTGCAGGGATTAATCGGATATCTACTAATAAAATTTTAATTTGATTAAATTTCTAGAAGACTAGAACAGGTTAAAAAGGTCATTTAGGTAAATTTATAGAACAGGTTCAGTAGTACTGTCCTTAGAAAGAGGCATTATTCTTGCATTTGTATTGACATATCATTGGAAAAACCCTAGTCTTTTGTAAGTAGTATTGTTCGTAAATAAATAGATGTAATTAGCTCAATCGACGTAATAATTAGAACAAATTACTCGAAATAGGAAGAAGAGTATATGGGAAACGCATCTCACGGTCCAAGAAGAAGTGGACATTAACCAAAACCAAACCAATCCAAGTCCATGAACAGAGAAGTAATATAACGGCCTTTCCATGTACAACCGAAACTGATTCATTGAAGTTGATTGAATCCATTTGTAGTGAATGGGTAGATGGCGATCTGCTTCTTTTCTCCTCAACCGTACAGCCTCAATTTTTAAATCTCGCCCTTCTCTTCATCCTAAACTTCTTCTTCTTCCTCCTCCTCCACCCCCTCAAACCTTTGGCCCTAGTTTCTTTACTCTAAGACGCTTTACTGCAATCCCATCTCGTGTATCTGTTTATTCTGCCGAATTAGATTCTGGGTCACATGATTTTGACCTTGACTATGAACTGGAAGCTAACGAAGATGAAGAGACGGCCAAAATACCCGTCAAAGCTTACTTTCTTTCTACTAGGTTAGCCCTCTGTCTGTAAATTGTCGGGACAAATTAATGGTTTTTTTTGTCATTTATTTCTCTCTTTAATCTAATAGGCCAATATATAAGCATGTTTGTATTCTATGGAATGGGTTGGTTTGCATTCATATATAAGCATGTTAGTATTTCCTGGGAATGGGTTGGTTTGCATTTTACTTTCTCTTGAGTTGATACTGGAGTAGGAGTAGTAATTTAAGACCCGCTAATTCTATTTGGCTTTCACTCTTTAGCCAATAATTTTCCCGTGGAGACCTAAGTACACCTTAAATTTTTGTAAACTGCAGCAAGTTTCACAATTGGTTCTGAATTTGATGTAACAGTGATATGACAAATGAGATAAATAGAGTTGATGTCTAGCTGAAGTTCTTATTAGGCTATTGTCTCTCTTCCCTTGTATGCATAATTGATTTTAGTGCTTTACTCAACTTGACACCGTCATGAATGATATCTTGGATTTGACACTGTATTTCAATTGCGGATTTTTTCCTTGGAAGGTGACAATGCTATTCCTTTTATACTTTTGTCTTGTTTGGATTGAATTCTTTGATTTTAAGGTTTTATCTCAGGTATTTTTACAAGATATATATGCTCCTCTCTGTCCTTTCAATTTAGGGACTGCCTCACCTTTCTCTATTGTTCTGTTTTTATGATGATTTGGCTTCTCAGATTCATGGTTTTGGCAGTATCAATTTGAAGAGCATGCAAGCCGAGAATTTGAGTGATGTTATTCCCCCTTCATCTCGTTCATCAAATTATATTGCCCTCAGATATTGCGATTTTCCTTCAGAAATTTCTGTAAGACAATTAAGAAATCATTTTTCCTTCAAATTGGTCAAAATTCTCAACTTGTTGGCACTGTTTAATTATTTTGTTCCATCAATTGTTCCGCCTTTATTATATATATAAAGTATCTACCAAAGATTCTTCAGCTCATTTGGTGCTGTATAGTTTATGTTGTCAATTGTCAGTGATCTCTTTTTCATGATTTTGAATAGCCATAGGGCAGTAGAAGCTTTTATGTGTTTGGTCTTCTTGTTTGGTTATTGAGGCTCTTATACCTAGATGGAATGCTGGAATCACCTTTTAAATATCCGCCACCAATGGCAACCTATGCAGCATATCTATGTTCAGAGCCAGCAGTTTAAAATGTTTTCCCTTACAAGGGCACCAAGTTGAATTATGCAATGTTTTTGGATTTGTACAAGTCTTTGTATGATGGTTTTAGTTGGAAAATCTTCCTAGATTCTTAATGTGGTCTCGTTTTCTGGATAACATGTAATTTCTGATTTAGGCACTCAGAGGCAAAGAGAATGTGAGCCACTGCCGTTACATGGTTGTGTTCCAATATGGATCTGCTGTTCTGTTTAATATCGAGGATCATGAAGTTGAAAATTACCTGCATATAATCCGTAGACATGCTTCTGGGTTGCTGCCTGAGATGAGGAGAGATGGTTAGTTTTCTTATGAAGGTTACTTTTTATTGAATGCTATATTTATACAGAAGGTGTATATCTTTTTAACTCTTATTCTTATTTGATATTTCTTTATCCATGGATAATATATCCAATAGTTTTAAGATCATTGCACTCATGTAATTTGTGGTGTCCATCGACAATGATGTTCCTTATTTCATGTCACATATTTGCTTACCTCTTAAAAAATATTTTCTTGGTGAATCTGAAGCTAATTTTCTCTTTGGTCCTTGACCCTCTGTATTAGATTATGCCATAAAAGAGAAGCCGCTATTAGATGAGGACATGCGAGGAGGCCCAGACTATCTCATTCTTAAGACATTGGATACAGATAGCATTCGTATTATTGGAAGTGTGCTTGGCCAAAGCATTGCTTTGGATTATTTTGTTTCTCAGGTAATTCCTTGGCCGACCTCTTGTTGATCCTTTCATAATGCTATGCAGCCTATTCTGTGGTTGTGTTGTAAAGGCAGTATCATTGGGTTGTTTGTAAGATATTACTCTTTTTTTCCCTTCAAAATTTTAATGCTCGAGTTGTTCTAAATTAAGCTTTGACATTGTTTAATGCTTGTCAATTTGCATTGAAACAAAGCCAATCTTGCTTAAAACTGCTCGTTTTCTATAAGTTAGTTTACAAGGGAATTTAATTACGGATTTACTTTAATCTCTCTTGCCCTTTCTCTAAGGTTGATGGTATGGTTCAAGAGTTTGCGGGTATAAATCGTGCACTGGAGAAAACAGGAACTTTCACAATGGATAGAACAAAGCTCCTTAAACTTGTTGGGAAGGCTAATTCTAATCTAGCTGATGTTATTCTCAAAGTTGGACTTTTCGAAAGGTGACTGCTAACCCTTTTATGTGGTTTGATTAGTTTCAAAGTCACCTGTAGTCACTAGATTGTAAGATTCAAACTTATACTCTTTAAGATAACCTGCGTACAAGAATAGAAAATAAGCACTGCAGTGTGTTTTCATGCACAGTCATTTAATGAATCATTGTCCTTGTATCTCTCTTCACACAGTTCTGACAAAAAAGAAGGCAAAGAAATGTTTTATTAGATCCATTATTAGTGTCAAAGTATACAAACTTATTGAATTGATGAAATGTTCTGGAATTATGTTGTATGGTGTCTAATTTGAAGAAGGATGTGACTTCAAGACTTGATATAACTATACCCAGATTGTTTTAGGTATAATAAGAATTGTGTATGAAAAGAAGTTAGACCTCAGAGTCAAGCCTCCTGTAACTTCATTATGTGCATATTTACTGGATGAGTTGCCTTTAAGCTTGTGCTTGGTTCACTGAGGTTGATAAAGTTGTTTCTTTCAGGCATAGTTTGTGAACATGGTTATTTGCTTTTCTTATTTGAGAAAACATAAAAAAAAAGGTAGAGTCATCTGGTTTTCTTCCCTATATCTCCTATGATTGGTTGAACCCGGATCAGAATAACCCAAAATTTGAGCTATTGGATTCAGAATACTGAAGTTAGATTCATAAGAATGCTTCTGGCTGCCCTTACATCTGTTCTGGTCTTCTACTATTCAGATCTGAAATTGCTTGGAGAGATGCAAAATATGCTCAAATATATGAGTACCTTCGTGAGGAGTATGAGGTTGCACAGCGGTTTGGAAATCTAGATTTCAAACTGAAATTCGTGGAGGTATATCTACTTTCATATCACTTAAGGAATGCATATTTCTTTTTTGCTTTCTTGAATTTTAAAGAGCCATGTATATTATCTTCAAATTGTTGCATGTGGTTGAGATGAAAAAGTGTATAGTTTTGTGTATTTACTAGAGGGATGTGATGCAGGGACGGAAACTTGAACTTCTTAAAAGCATATAATGAGTTCACATCCTTTAAAAGAATAAAACGCTTCCTTAGAAAAGAGTAAATATATAAGTTGGATATCTATGATATACCAATCACGTCTAGTCAAAGTGATTTGAAGTTCGGTATATGTCATACGGGGAATTATGTCTACTTTCCGTCAAAATTTGTATGTTTATGTTGAGTGTAATATTAGATTAAGTAGAAGTGATGGCGACAATTATTTGCAATGGCATCTTTGTATGCTTTTGTTAATTATTATTTAGAACTCTTCATATTGAATTGCACCTTCTTGTCTAAATTGACTTGCACCTTCATATTGCAGCACAATATTCATTTCCTCCAAGAAGCTATCCAAAACAGAAGATCAGATCTTTTAGAATGGTGCATCATTTTCCTTTTGATTCTTGAGAATGTGATCTCAGTATATGAGATTGTTCGCGATTCAGGTGGTGCTTCATTGTAATTCAACAAGGGAATTAGAAAATTTTGGATGACTTAATGAAGTGATTATAGCAAATTCAATTAATTTATAGAGCAAATCAATTTCTCATTATGTATTTGTAATGAGACAGTGACTATATCAGAATCAATTTTTTATAGAGCAAACGGATTATTCATTATGATTGTAATAATTCACC
The DNA here is from genome assembly GCF_008641045.1 of Pistacia vera. Classification (NCBI taxonomy): domain Eukaryota; kingdom Viridiplantae; phylum Streptophyta; class Magnoliopsida; order Sapindales; family Anacardiaceae; genus Pistacia; species Pistacia vera. The sequence goes on from NW_022196863.1 coordinate 46,905, forward strand.
CATAGCTGGATATTACTCTTAATGGATTTTGGTTTTGTTTTGATGAACTTGGTTTCATGAACAGAAGAATCATTTTATATAAACTTAAGAAAACCATTAGTTATTTAAGGGATTGCATATTGAGAGAAGAAGACATATCTTCATCAGCTTGAAGGTTGAAGCAACCCTTCTTTTTCCTGACGATTCTACGTTTCTCTCAGAATGCGGTGTCATTTGGTCTCCATAACCAAAGATTTCATTTTAATTTGGACATCTCTCAATCGTTTTTATTGATTATACAAAGCTGAGAGCTGCTCCTATTTCTCCATTTCGTTCATAACTATTGCTTGCATTATCGAACAACTTGATACACAGAGGGTTTTGAGGTGAACCAGGCTTTTGACACTGCTGGGGAGAAGGGATTTTTCAATTTAAATAGCAATCGCATATACCTCTATACTTGAGATTTAGAATCTTAGATGATAGTAATTCTCAAAGTAGTTTTTTTGAAAACTACTAACTATTTATCCACGTCGCTTGATAACACTCCGTATTTCACGATGAAAAAGTTTCTCCTTTATATCAAGCCTTTTTTTTTTTTTTTAATAATTAAACCATTCAATTCAATCACTTTCCTGTAATGTATTTTTTATTTTTTTTGGGACTGCATACATAAGCACACATTAAGAAAAAAAAAACTCTAGCGAACTATATTGTGATTTTACTATTACAATACTAAAAGCAAAATACATAAAAACTAGCGACTCATACTGTATGAGAAATATGACTCAGGAATATAAATGCTCCCTTTCTCTTGATTCTGGATTTGGCTAGCATCAGTATGATTTCGACCATTCCAGTTCCATGGTGTTAAGAATGAAGAATCTTGTTTCAGGAAAGATGTGAGCCGTGAGTAATCGATAATGGGTTCATTGGCAAGATTTTGTTCTAGCCTTGATTGATATTCTTTTTCAGCCAAAGTTTGCTCTATTTCAACTTCTAGTTGTTGTCTTTCTTGCAGTTGTTCTGGCATTGATTGTCCCACTTCTATCCAACCTCCCTGCAAGTGTAACAATGGTTCCTGTCGTCCAAGAAAAGCCCTTGGTTGATCCATCAAGGTTTGCCACAGCAGCAAAATATCTTCTTGTTGCACTTCAACATGAGTTTCCTGCAACTTTGATCTTTGTTGTAGCTTCTCTTGTTGGAGTTTAAGCATGCGAGGAGTTATAAATCTTTCAGTTTCCATCATTAATGCTCCATGTTGTTGGAGTTTGAGCATGCGCGGAGGTAGACATCTTCCCTTCTTAGTCTTAGCAGCTAAAAGATGAGGCTGTTCTTGGAGAAGTTTGAGAATGCGAGGTGGAATTTTTCTTCTGCCCATCGCTGCTTTCGATGTCTCCTCTATCTTGTGATTACTGTAATGTGTGAGTAAGTTACTTACTTGTTTATATAGGATTTTATTTGTGTTTATCCTAGCAGGAAAAGGATTAGGAAGAAAGAAGAGATTAATTAAAATTATGAAACTTGTATTTCCTTGTAAATAAAGGAAATTTTAGTTTAAGTTTAATTCCTACACGAACTTGTATTTTGATTCTCTTAGAATTATGAATATTTTATTTATCTTATAGAGTTTTTTTTTGTTTTAAATAAAAATAAAACATATAGTATTTAATATATATATAATTTTAAAACATCAATAAAAATAGATGAAAGGTTGCCACAATTGTTTAGAAGTTTTTTATACAGAATTGATTAGTTATTACAACATTATATAGGGTTAATAAGGGGATATTGTTATTTGCTAAGTCGTTGAATCAGATAATGAAGAAAAGTCTTATAGTCTTTTAAGAATTCTTTATGAGAAAATATTATAAATATTGCGATAAGTAATAATCTCCCATTAATAATATAAATGAACAAAGCACAAAAAAAAAAAAAATGACAAACTCAAGTTTGGATTATTCTATAGTATATTTCATTTAATGTATCAAAGAATTATCAATGTTCTTTCACATTCATTTAAGATTTTATTTACAATAAAGATAAGTTATAAACTCTTCCCACTAATTTACTCTCACAAACGCAATGTTATAACTCATAATTAGTTAGCTCACAATTGGTAAGGTTGAGGCCCATTGTTGGGTAGGCGGAACCCATTGTTGGGTGGACAAGACCTATTGCAAGCTGTCATGTCACGTTTGTGAGAAAAAATTAGTGAGAAGGGTCTGTCAGTGCAATGTTACCCTTTTATTTAAGTAGCCCAATTTTTTGGGGCATTAATATTAATTGTTTAATAGCAAATAAATCTCGTCCATACATCTGGCTATTTGATGGACATACTGGATTTAATTAAGGAAGTTACATATAAATTTATCCTCTCTCTATTTATTGCAGTTACACATAAATTTATCTAGGAGATTAATATCGAAAAATTATTGATGATATCTTCTAATTCTACATCAGGTACACTTCTTAATTGTAAGGATTGTGAGAATTGTATATTCAAGATCCTGAATTATGTTGTTGATGTTTGTTTAAGCATGTATCTCTATTCATAATTGTTGATGCGAAAATTCTCACTAACCTGAGAGAACTGATGGACCTTGATGGAATCAGAACCGATGTGTGTGTGATTTAATGAAAATCAGCAATGGAATATAAAATATGGTAAAATAAAGAACACAAAAGGATTTTTAAAGTGGTTCGGCAAGTTAGAACTTGAGCCTACGTCCACTGTTATCTTATTGCTCTTGAGGGCTTACAATAACAAGTATAATATGCGTAAACAAATTTGCTAACCCCTCTCTCATCATTTGAGGGGTTTTTTTATACAAGTTGTGATTCATAGAAAGAGAGATACGTTCGAGATTACAATTAGAGTTGATTTACAATCCGGTGATCTTTGTGATTGAGCATTGAGATTGCACTGCTAGTGGTGTTGATCTTATCTCTTCTGAAATATCTGAGATTGAAGCTTATCTTTGATTTCGTTGAACAACTGTTTGGATTGGTCGATGTGATGAGCTTTACATGGGTCGAGCTTACACTAAATCAAATTGATTCTGGGTCGAGCTTGCTCTTGGGTCGACCTGATTCTGGGTCGAACTATCTCTCTACGAGCTTCCGAGATTTGAAAGATCTTATGGCAAAATCACACACAACATTTGTCCCCCAGTGTTTGGAGGTTGTACTGAGCTTCGAAGACTGAAGTTGCTTGATTTGCCACTTAGATCGAAATCCTTCATTCCAATGTAACTCACACATAGGTTGTTGAGATTATCTGAGCTTCAACACTCAACCTTATCTTCACCCGACGTACTTAAGACTTAGCCTCTTGTTGCAATGTTGTTGAATTTGAAATTTGAAATGAGAGGCACAAGGTTAATTTCAAAACTGACACGTTGCATTAAATATGACTGACTTTTGGCAGTTACTTTTCACAGCGTGTGGACTATTATAGTTGGCCACACACAAAAGCAAAAAGACGTGTGTTGCTACTCACGGAGACGAAACGACGTGTACTAGTGGTTATCGTCGCTCGATCCAATAGTTGATCGCCCCTCCTAGATCGTTGCCACCTGTACCCATTGATCGGTGAGGATTGCTTGGCGAATAGAGGGTTGAGATTCGTCACAAATCAACGGCCTAGATTGAATCTTGCCGTTTTGGTTTCCCACTCGCCTCTATAAAATGGGTCGTTTGCCCTTAATCTCCCATTCTTGCAATCTTGGCTACTTTTTCACTTATTATTCTTCTTCTTCTCTATGAGCCTCACTTCCTGCTTTCACGATGACTTTCCGGCAAACTTTCCTGTCATCCGCGTTCAGTAAGTTGTTTTTATACCCATTCTCTTAGGTTTTCTTGAAGTTTTACTGTCGGGATGGTCGTAATCATGGCTAGGTTAGTTTTGTTAGGTTAAAAAAACCCTCTAACCTTGGGTTTAAGAGTGTCTTGATGAGCGGCCTCCGGAGTTCTTTGTCGGAATTCTCTATCGATTGTTGTGAATCTTAATAGCTTGCTCACAGATCTTTTTGTGCGAGCTTTTTGGATGGTTGAACTGAAGGCAAGTGTGGATAGGTTGATCGTTCTCTCTCATTTGACACTTGTTTTCTTGTTTCAGGTATCCACAAGTGAGCTTAGCCAAAAATGTCTTCCTACGACATTAGTATTGTTAGAGGTTGTTCACAGAAGGTTGCCCAGCAGCTTTGGCTGGTAGTGGGGAGATAACTCAGGATGAGCTCGATGCCATGGCTCTTGAGCAGCCTGCGAGTAGTGGGGCTGAGAACTCACTGAACCAAGGTGAGGAAAACCCTGGCGCGAGCCCTCTGACGTCAAACTAGGTTTAAGAAAGATTTGACCTCCTCGATCACTGAGGTTGGTCTGAGGTGGATCAGGGAAAGCTTTGCGATCTCGAAGAATATCATCTTCACGTTCCAGGAGATACCTTGCAGAAGTATCCCCTAACAGGTTGGGTGGCGAAATCTGAAACTCTCCTAAGGTGTGGAATGTCGATCTTACCTCACCCATTCATCTCCAACGTTTTAGATCGCTTTAACGTCGCTCCCTTCAGTTGACGAGGAACTCTTATATAATAATCGTAGGTATGTACATTGCTTATGCTTTAGAAAAGATTGACGAGCTATCTGTAAAAGGAGTTCGTCCACTTGTATAGGTTGAAGAAAGGTTAGGGTGACACTTTCTATCTTTCCAAAACAAGAACATCTCATTTAGACAAGTTGATTAACGTCCCCAAGCAGCTCGAAAACAAGGATTCTGAGTACTTTTTCTATCGCTGTAGAAGTGATGGTGCTTTTGCCGATAAAGCCCGTCAGTATTCTTGCCCTCTTTTCCTTTTTATTTGATTTTATTGGTTGACTTCTGATTGTTCTTGCTTCCTTTTGTAGAGAAAGTCGAGCAACCCAACGTCAGTAAGGAGCAAAATAGGAGATTAGCGGCTTTCAGTGACCTTCATGAGGATTGCTGCAACATGACGAAGCTAATCACACTTCCTTATTTAAAAGCATACGGGTTTTGCCTAGATTCAGCAAACTTTGAAACCATTTTTGGTGAGTACAAAATAGCTCGCCTTTTCTCTTTCTTCTTGGTTGTGTGCTAACTTATTTGTTGTTCTTGCATAGATGTGGGCCAAGAAACCCAAAAATTGAAGAAAACATAGGTCACACTGCTGAGAAGAAGCAGTTCGGGGCTCCGACCAAACAGGTGGAGGCTGGAACCTTGCGGCCTCCAGTTAAGAGGACTAGGGGTGAGCTTGAAGGGGCTCTGAGCTCCAAGAAGCCTACACTTGCCACCAAGGTGGCTGAAAAGAAAAGCACCCCCGAGCTCCAGAAGAGCTCAACGAAAAAAGTTCCCGAACCAAAAGAAGGCTTGAAGAAGAGGTTGATCACCCATAACTGGATATTACTCTAAAAGATTTTGGTTTTGTTTTGATGAACTTGGTTTCATGAATAGAAAAAAAATTGGAAGTTGATGGCTAGTCTATGACTATGAAACTATTTGAACATCAGCAGAGATTTATGATAATGAGAATTGCATCTTTTAGTTTTTCAGTTTGGTTTTGAAGTAAACAAACTTGTTAAAGCAAAGCATAATAAACAATTATACTATTTTCCTCAGTTAACAGTAGAGGTGTAATTGAGCCGAGTATTGGGAAGCTCAAGCTTAGCTCGACTTGAATAGTTGAAGCGAGCTCAACATAAAGATAGGGGGCTCCAGCTTGGCTCGAGCCCAGCTCAGTTACCTTTGCAACTTGAGCTACAACTCAAATATGTTGTAATCGAGCCGAGCTCAAACTTGAGATTGAGTTCGGCTCGATTCACCTATGCAAAAGTACCATCACAAAAATTGGCCACCGCCTGAAATAAATGGAAGCATATCTCTTGAACAAAATTTTGGACACCACCTGAAAATATATTTCCATCTTGAAAATGCAAGAGTCAAGTTGGATCATGTAAAATCTCTGTTGACAGACGACATAATTGGATTACTGAAACAAGTCCAAACTAGTCAAAATTGCAGCTGCAACTACTGAAGTAAAAGGAACCAAAATGGAGAATTGGAAAATCAAACAAATTGAAGCTTTTCAATAGAAATTCCTCTATTGGCGGAATCACGATCGATGGTCGTAGAGTAACAGTCGGCGGTCACGGAGAGAATTAGAATTTAGGGTTTGATATTCGAATTGAAATAGGATGTAAATGTCATTTTTGACATAATTTAGAAGACAAAATGATAAATTCCAGAGACCCCCTAATAGTTGCAAAACTTACATATATGCCCTGTCGAACTCGAGTAAGCTCACAAGCTGAATATTGGAAAGCTCGAACTTAGCTTGACTCGAGCCGAGCCCAAGCTCCGATCGCTTGACACCCCTAGTTAACAGGGTAATTGTTATGGGTGAGGGCAATGAGTTAAGAAAACCATTAGTTATTTACGGGATCGCATATTAAGATAAGAAGACTTATCTTCATCAACTTGAAGCACCCTTGTTTTCCTTAAGATTCAACGCTTCTTTCAGATTGGTGTGTCATTTTATCTCCATAACCAACGATTTCATTTTAACTTGGATAGTAATTTGGACATCTCTCTATCGTTTTTATTGTTTACCAAGCTGAGAGCTCAATAGTTTACAACCTCGAGCAAAAATAAATGAGGCTGTCTAGACACCGAAGAATCATTTTATATAAACTAGGAAACGCGATCTTCTAAAAATGCTCCTATTTCTCCATTTCATTCATAACTATTGCTTGCATTATGGAATATGGAACAACTTGATACACAGAGGGTTTTGAGGTGAACCAGGCTTTTGACAATGCTGGGGAGAAGGGATTTTTCCATTTAAAAAGCAATCACATATACCTCTATACTTGAGATTTAGATGATAGTAATTCTCAAAGTAGTTATTTTGAAAACTACTAACTATCTATGCACGTTGCTTGATAACACTCTATTTCACGATGAAAAAGTTTTTCTTTTATATTAAGCATTTTTTATAATTAAACCATTCAATTCAATCACTTTCCTGTAATGTATTTTTCTTTTTTGGACTGCATATATAAGCACCCATTGGGAAAAAAAAAAAAAAAAAAGAAAAAAAACTCCAGTGAACTATATTGTGATTTTACTATTACACTACTAAAAGCAAAATACATAAAAACTTTTTTTTGGGTAAGTAAATACATAAAAACTAGCGACTCATACTGTATGAGAAATATGACTCAGGAATATAAATGCTCCCTTTCTCTTGATTCTGGATTCGGCTAGCATCAGTATGATTTCGACCATTCCAGTTCCATGGTGTTAAGAATGAAGAATCTTGTTTCAGGAAAGATGTGAGCCGTGAGTAATCGATAATGGGTTCATTGGAAAGATTTTGTTCTAGCCTTGATTGATATTCTTTTTGGGCCAAAGTTTCCTCTATTTCCACTTCTAGTTGTTGTCTTTCTTGCAGTTGTTCTGGCATTGATTGTCCCACTTCTATCCAACCTCGCTGCAAGTGTAACAATGGTTCCTGTAGTCCAAGAAAAGCCCTTGGTCGATCCATCAAAGTTTGCCACAGCAGCAAAATATCTTCTTGTTGCGCTTCAAGTTCAACATGAGTTTCCTGTAACTTTGATCTGTGTTGTAGCTTCTCTTGTTGGAGTTTGAGAATGCGAGGAGGTACAAATCTTTCTCTGTTTATGACGGCGGGGTGGTGTTCATGTTGGAGTTTGAGCATGCGAGGAGGTCGACATCTTCCCTTCTTAGCAGCGAAAAGATGAGGCTGTTCTTGGAGAAGTTTGAGAATGCGAGGTGGACTATTTCTTCTGCCCATCCCTGCTTTCAATGTCTTCTTTATCTTGTGATTACTGTAATGTATGAATAAGTTACTTACTTGTTTATATAGGATTTTATTTGTGTTTATCCTAGTAGGAAAAGGATTAGGAAGAAAGAAGAGATTAATTAAAATTATGAAACTTGTATTTCCTTGTAAATAAAGGAAATTTTAGTTTAAGTTTAATTCCTACACGAACTTTTTACGCGTATTAATAACTTAATCTATCCCCAAACATTTTGATTCTCTTAGAATTATGAAAATTTTAGTTGTCTTATTGTATCAGGGTCTTGCAAGGGCAGACTCGTGTCCCTAAACTATAAGAGTACTTAAAAAAATATTTATAATTTTAAAACATAAATAAAAATTGATGAAAGGTTGCCACAATTGTTTAGAAGTTTTATTTTTTATTTTTATAAAGAATTGATTAGTTATTATAATATTATATAGGTTAATTATGGGATATTGCTATTTGCTAAGTCGTTAAATCAATCAATGAAGAAAATCTTATAGTCTTTTAAGAATTCTTTTTGAGAAAATATTAAAATGGCGATAAATAATAATCTCCAATTAATAATATAAATGAACAAAGCAAAAAATTAAATGACAAACTCTTGTTATTTTAAGAAAGGTAATTAATCACTATTGGGTGACCTAATGGTAAAAAAAAAAAATGACGATCTAACATGGTCTTCCCAGTTCGAGTCTCTACCCCTGCTAATAAGGGTGGCCATTAGAGCTCATACTCGGTTAGTAATTCCAGGCAGGGTGGACCCAATATTTTTTCCAAGGGGGCCTCTGCGGCTCCACCGTTGTTTGACAATTAACTAAGGAAAACTTGTAAAAAATCATCAAACCTTGAGCAAAAGAAATAATACAATATCAAGAAGCTGAAAATAAAAAATACAATAACACGATACTTTCTTATTTGAATAAATCTATGAGAATCAAAACCTTGAGCAAATGTGTTGAAAATAACATCCAATTTACAAGGAAACACAAGAAAAATTTTACGTGAAAAAACCTCTTCAATGTGAAGAGAGCAAAAAACTCTAAACTTAAACCCTAAATCTTGACCTAATTTGCTTTCAATTCAAATTATTTACCAATTAATGTTATTGATGTCTTATAAAAATTTGTGATGAAATTGGAAGGGAAGAAGCAAGGACCGAATGGAAAAATGAGTTGAGTTATATTCATTTTTAAAGTAATGTTTAATATGATTAAGTTCTTTAAAATAATTAAATAATAAACAATTCTGCTTGCTCTTAACAGTAGATTATCATGATCAAAATTTAATGAATGAATCAAATTGAATTATAATATGATTATTTTTTTTAATTATGTCATTTTCATTAACTAGAGAATAGATGTGTAAAAAAGTAGAACATAATCATTCGAAATTTATTAAGATCAGGGAAAGATAATAATAATTATTAAGTAGATTATTAGTTTATAATTATATAAATTACTAATTTTTATTTCTATTAAAAGGTGTGTAAGTTACAATACGTAATCTTTTATTAGTAAAGGGAATTGACGTTTGTTAAGTAATTAATTAGGTAAAGGGATGAAAAACAGAAAGGTACGTAAAAATGAAATGACAATGAGACCAGATTATAGAATTAAAAATCACAGTTAATAGTTATTTGTGTGGACTAAATTAGGGGAAAAGGAGAGGACAAAAATGTCAGATTAATAAATACATGTAGAATCGCAAATGATAAGTAGAAATTTTTAGGGAAAACTTTTCCGTAAAAAAATGGGTTTTTTTTTTTTCTTTTATTTTTTATATTTGAGGGTAGACTTGGGCGGTTGGACCTACCCTCAAAGGGGTTGGATCTGCTCATGGCTCTAGGATCCCAAGAAAATAGTTTAGATACGTATAAGCTCACTTAGACACCTCAATCATAAAAAAATAATAATAATAATTGTACGTGTATGGGCAATAATATTTCTTTGTTAAATCCAGTCTGGGCAATAATCTCAGTTTTCATGGTAATTAATTAATTTAAGTTCTAAATTTAGTTAAGAAGGAGATGCAGCGAATTAGCAAAATATAGATTCCACTGTTTAGTAAGATCAGTAAAAACATGCTAGCACCACTATATTTAAAAATTATTTCTAATTCAATAACATAAATGAACAAAGTAAAAAATAAAAAAAATTATATTTTGATTTACTATTACAATTTAATTATACGTAAAATATATAAAACCTAAGGATTCATACTGTAGGAGAAACATGACTCAGGTTCAAAATATAAACGTTCCCTTTCTTTTGATTCTGAATTTGGCATGCCATTAGTATGATTTTGACCCTTCCAGTTCCATGGCGTTAAAAAACGAAGAATCTTGTTCAGAGAAAGACGCGAGCCGTGAGTAATCGATAATGGATTCATTCGCAAGATTTTGTTCTAGCTTTGATTCATATTCTTTTTCATCCAAAGTTTTCGCTATTTCCACTTCTACAAGTTTCTGTTCTTGCAGTTCTGGCATTGATTGTCCCACTTCTATCCAACCTCCCTGCAAGTGTAACAGTGGTTCCTGTCGTCCAAGAAAAGCCCTTGGTTGTTCCTTCAAAGTTTGCGGCAGCAACAATATATCTTCTTGTTGCACTTTGCTATAATCAACTAAATGAAGTGATTATAGCAAATTCAATTAATTTATAGAGCAAATCAATTTCTCATTATGTATTTGTAATGAGACAGTGACTAGCTATATCAGAATCAAAAAATTTATGGAGCAAACGGATTATTCATTATGATTGTAATAATTCACCCATAGCCGGATATTACTCTTAAAAGATTTTGGTTTTGTTTTGATGAACTTGGTTTCATGAATAGAAGAAAATTGGAAGTCGATGGCAAATCTATGACTATGAAACAGTTTGAACATCAGCAGAGATTTATGGTGATGAGAACTGCATCTTCTGATTTTACAGTTTGATTTTGAAGTAAACAAACTTGTTAAAGCAAGCACAATAAACAGTTAAATACTATTTTCCTTAGTTAACAGGGTAATTGTCATGGGTGGGTAGGAACTACTTGTAACATTTGTGACGGATGTGACCAAACTCCTAATTTTCACAATGAAAAGGCTATGAGTTAAGAAAACCATTAGTTATTTAAGGGATTGCATATTGACATAAAAAGACTTATCTTCATCAACTTGAAGGTTGAAGCAACCCTTCTTTTTCCTGACGATTCAACGTTTCTCTCAGATTGCGGTGTCATTTGGTCTCCATAACCAAAGATTTCATTTTAATTTGGATAGTAATTTGGACATCTCTCAATCGTTTTTATTGATTATACAAAGCTGAGAGCTGCTCCTATTTCTCCATTTCATTCATAACTATTGCTTGCATTATTGAAAAACTTGATACACAGAGGGTTTTGAGGTGAACCAGGCTTTTGACACCGCTGGGGAGAAGGGATTTTTAAATTTAAATAGCAATCGCATATACCTCTATACTTGAGATTTAGAATCTTAGATGATAGTAATTCTCAAAGTAGTTATTTTGAAAACTACTAACTATTTATACACGTCGCTTGATGACACTCCGTATTTCATGATGAAAGAGTTTCTCTTTTATATGATGAGCGACCATCGGAGTCCTTCGCCAGAATTCTCTGTCGATTGTTTTGAATCTTGATAGCTCGCTCGCAGATCTTTTTGTGCGAGCTTTTTCGATGCTTGAATTGAAGGCAAGTGTGGATAGGTTGATTGTTCTCTGTCATTTCACACTTGTTTTCTTATTTCAGGTATCCAAGAGTGAGCTTAGCCAAAAATGTCTTCTTGTGACATTAGTATTGGGAGGCTATTCGCAGAAGGTTGCCCAGTAGCTTTGGCTAGTAGTGGGGGAGATAGCTCAAGATGAGCTCGATGCCATGGCTCTTGAGCGGACTGCGAGCAATGGGGCTGGGAACTCACTGAACCAGGGCAAGGAAAACCCTGGCACGAGCCCCCCGGTGTCAAACTAGGTTTAGGAAAGATCTGACCTCCTTGATCACGGAGGTTGGCTTGAGGCGGATCAGGGAAAGCTTTAAGATCCCAACAACTATCATCTTTGCGTTGCAGGAGATACCTTGCGGAAGTATCCCCCAACAGGTTGGGTGGCGATCTCCGAAATTGTCCTGAGGTATGGAATGTTGATCCCACCTCACCCATTCATCTCCGTTTTAGATCGCTTTAACGTCGCTCCCTTCAGTTGACGGGGAACTCTTATATAATAATCATAGGTATGTACATTGCCTATGCTTTAGAAAAGATTGACGAGCTATTTGTAGAGGAGTTCGTCCACGTGTATAGGTTGAAGAAAGGTTAGGGTGACACTTTTTATCTTTCCAAAATGAGAACATCTCATTTAGACAGGTTGATTAACGTCCCCAAGAAGCCCGAAAACTAGGATTCCGAGTACTTTTTCTATCGCTCTATGAGTGATGGTGCTTTTGCCAATGAAGCCCATGGGTATTCTTGCCCTCTTTTCCTTTTTATTTGATTTTATTGGTCGACTTCTGATTGTTCTTGCTTCCTTTTGAAGAGAAAGTCTAGCAACCCAATGTCAGTAAGGAGCAAAAGAGGCGATTAGCGACTTTCAGTGACCTTCATGAGGATTGCTGCAACACGACGAAGCTAATCACACTTCCTTATTTAAGAGCATACAGGTTTTGCCTAGATTCAGCAAACTTTGAAACCATTTTTAGTGAGTACAAAATAGCTCGCCTTTTCATTTTCTTCTTGGTTGTTTGGTAACTTATTTGTTGTTCTTACAGAGATGTGGGCCAAGAAACCCCAAAAATCGAAGAAAACAATGGCAGGTCGCACTATTGAGAAGAAGCAGCTTGGGGCTGCGACCAAACAAGCGGGGGCTGGAACCTTGCGGCCTCCAGTTAAGAGGACTGGGGGTGAGCTTGAAGGGGCTCTGACCTCCAAGAAGCCTACACTCGCCACCAAGGTGGCTGAAAAGAAAAGCACCCCCGAGCTCCAGAAGAGCTCAACGAAAAAAGTTCCCGAGCCAAAAGAAGGCTTGAAGAAGAGGTTGATCACCCATAGTTGGATATTACTCTAAAAGATTTTGATTTTGTTTTGATGAACTTGGTTTCATGAATAGAAAAAAAAATTGAAGTTGATGGTGTTAGTGTATGCCCTAGGAACCAATCATGTCATCGGTTCCGAGGCATTATGTTTTGTATATATATGTGAATGTGTATAGTTTGTATATACATTTTATCTTATCAATAGAAGAAAGTGTTCTTATTTCACATGTGGTTTATTGCTTATTTTTATATATATGTATTACATGTGAAATATCCGGATGATACAAATATTTAGAAGATCAAAATCATCAAAGTATCCCTACATAGGTAATATTAATTGGGTAATAATATTACATAGTAGGCATGCTGAATGCCTCCGAGAATATCATGTGATGGTATTGGTATGAGTGATTATAAAAGTTATATCACTAGGGCATTAGCATGGATACGCGGTTAGTGAACTGTTTATCGAATAGGCCATTATGATGAATCACATGGACATTTAAAATGTAGTCAATGATTATCATAAGATCGTACTAGGGTATTATTAATCCTTAGACCTGAGATATCACGGTTGGATTCTGCATAAACGCATGGTTCATGGTGTATAAACACCGAGGCTAATCATGTCATGTGTTAATAAGCCGATTTGGCCATGTGGTTATTTATGTGTGAGGATAAGTGATAGTCAAGATGGGATCCGTTGACTTGGTATAGATTGATATCAAGTTTTAGACAAATGTCAAGATACATTGGGAAAGGGAAATCTCCGGCCGGTATACAAAATGTTATATGAAGGTTGTTTCATAGTGACACGTTCCATATGTATTAAATTAAATTAAGATAAGATTTGCATACCATGAATCCATTCTTAATTGGGATTAGATAACGAAAGGATTTGATTATACAACGTGTATGATGTAAAAGGTTCATTGGAGTATATCTTCATTGTGACTTAGGGGTTATGGAGCATCTAGATGCCTACCATAATCAGTGGGAGTTTTGTTCATAAAGAGTTATGACAAAACATATCGATAGACTGTGATATTGGGCCCACGGCTAGGCCACAGTGAACCTAAGAGGTCACACATAAAAACTAAGGAGAATGGAGAAATAGCCAAAGAGAGTTGATTATCCAAGGTGGCTAGACCTACCAAGGGTAATAAAGTTATTTATATAAACATTTTCTTTATATTAAATGGATTTTACAGGGGTTGTAATTGTAAACAATTAAGGGTTAAATTGTTATGTAAACAATTAAGAGTTAAATTATAATTGTGATTAGTTAATCCAATGTTATCATTTAAAGAAGTTTAACAACTTCATAACAATTATGGAATTGTTTAAGGAAGTCCAAAACAATTATGAATTGTTTACAAGGATTCCTATATAAAGAAAATGATATATCAATTTTTGTGTAGAGAAAAAAAAATCTCTAAGAACCCTAAACCTTCTCTCTGGTCAAATTTCTTCTTCCTTGGTGTGGGTACTCTTTTGCTAATTTCTCTTGAAATTAAGAGTGCTCCAAGGTGCTAGGACTTAAGGTAACATGTTCTACCTTACATTTCAATTTGATTGAAATTTTTTTTTAAACTATGACATACATTGTTATAGCATGATATGCTTGATTCTTCATGCATCCATCTTCAGATGGCTAGTCTATGACTATGAAACTATTTGAACATCAACAGAGATTTAGATAATGAGAATTGCATCTTCTGATTTTTCAGTTTGGTTTTGAAGTAAAAAAACTTGTTAAAGCAAAGCAAAATAAACATTATACTATTTTCCTCAGTTAACAGTAAGGGTGTAATTGAGCCGAGTATTGGGAAGCTCAAGCTTGGCTTGACTTGAACAGTTGAAGCGAGCTCAACAGAATGAGGGGGGCTCAAGCTTGGCTCGTGCCCAGCTCAATTACCTTTGCAGCTCAAGCTACAACTCAAATATGTGTAATCGAGTCGAGCTCAAACTTGAGATTAAGTCGGCTCGATTCACCTGTGCAAAAGTACCATCACAAAAATTCGCCACCACTTGAAACAAATGGAAGCATATCTCTTGAACAAAATTTTGGACACCCACCTGAAAAATATTTCCATTTGAAAATGCAAGAGTCAAATTGGATCATGTAAAATCTCTATTGACAGACTACATAATTGGATTACTGAAACAAGTCCAAACTAGTCAAAATTGCAGCTGCAACACTGAAGTAAAAGGAACCAAAATGGAGAATTGGAAAATCAAAAAAATAGAAGCTTTCAATAGAAATTCCTCTGTTGCAGAATCACGATCGATGGTATAGAGTAACAGTCGGCGGTCATGGAGAGAATTAGAATTTAGGGTTTGATATTCGAATTGAAATGGGATGTAAATGTCATTTTTGAATAATTTAGAAGACAAAATGATAAATCCAGACACCCCTAATAGTTGCAAAACTTACATATATCCCCTATCGAACTCGAGGAAGCTCACAAGTTGAATATTGGAAAGCTCGAACTTAGCTTGACTCGAGCCTAGCCCAAGCTCCGATCGCTTGACACCCTAGTTAACAGGGTAATGTTATGGGTGAGGGCAATGAGTTAAGAAAACCATTAGTTATTTACGGGATCGCCTATTAAGATAAGAAGACTTATCTTCATCAAATGGATAGTAATTTGGACATCTCTCTATCGTTTTTATGTTTACCAAGCTGAGAGCTCAATAGTTTACAACCTCGAGCAAAAATAAATGAGGCTGTCTAGACACAGAAGAATCATTTTATATAAACTAGGAAACGCGATCTTCTAAAAATGCTCTATTTCTCCATTTCATTCATAACTATTGCTTGCATTATGGAATATGGAACAACTTGATACACAGAGGGTTTTGAGGTGAACCAGGCTTTTGACAATGCTGGGGAGAAGGGATTTTTCCATTAAAAAGCAATCACAAATATACTCTATACTTGAGATTTAGATGATAGTAATCTCAAAGTAGTTATTTGAAAACTACACATCTATGCACGTTGCTTGATAACACTCTATTTCACGATGAAAAAGTTTTTTTATATTAAGCATTTTTATAATAAACCATTCAATTCAATCACTTTCCTGTAATGTATTTTTCTTTTTGGACTGCATAATAAGCACCCATTGGGAGAAAAAAAAAAAAAAAAAGAAAAAAACTCCAGTGAACTATATTGTGATTTTACTATTACACTACTAAAAGCAAAATACATAAAAACTTTTTTTGGGTAAGTAAATACATAAAAACTAGCGACTCATACTGTATGAAAATTGACTCAGGAATATAAATGCTGCCTTTCTCTTGATTCTGGATTTGGCTAGCATCAGTATGATTTCGACCATTCCAGTTCCATGGTGTTAAGAATGAAGAATCTGTTTCAGGAAAGATGTGAGCCGTGAGTAATCGATAATGGGTTCATTGGAAAGATTTTGTTCTGGCCCTGATTGATATTCTTTTTGGGCCAAAGTTTCCTCTATTTCCACTTCTAGTTGTTGTCTTTCTTGCAGTTGTTCTGGCATTGATTGTCCCCTTCTATCCAACCTCGCTGCAAGTGTAACAATGGTTCCTGTAGTCCAAGAAAAGCCCTTGGTCGATCCATCAAAGTTTGCACAGCAGCAAAATATCTTCTTGTTGCGCTTCAAGTTCAACATGAGTTTCCTGTAACTTTGATCTGTGTTGTAGCTTCTCTGTTGGAGTTTGAGAATGCGAGGAGGTACAAATCTTTCTCTGTTTATGCGGCGGGGGTGTGTTCATGTTGGAGTTGAGCATGCGAGGAGGTCGACATTTCCCTTCTTAGCAGCGAAAAGATGAGGCTGTTCTTGGAGAAGTTTGAGAATGCGAGGTGGACTATTTCTTCTGCCCATCCTGCTTTCAATGTCTTCTCTATCTTGTGATTACTGTATGTATGAATAAGTTACTTACTTGTTTATATAGGATTTTATTTGTGTGTTATCCTAGTAGGAAAAGGATTAGGAAGAAAGAAGAGATTAATTAAAATTATGAAACTGTATTCCTTGTAATAAAGGAAATTTTAGTTTAAGTTTAATTCCTACACGAACTTTTTACGCGTATTAATAACTTAATCTATCCCCAAACATTTTGATTCTCTTAGAATTATGAAAATTTAGTTGTCATTGTATCAGGGTCTTGCAAGGGCAGACTCGGTCCCTAAACTATATAGTACTTAAAAATATTTATAATTTAAAACATAAATAAAAATTGATGAAAGGTTGGCACAATTGTTTAGAGATTATATGGGGTCAAGTATGGGATATTGCTATCCGCTAAGTCGTGGAATCAATTAATGAAGAAACGTCTATAGTTTTTTAAGAATTCTTTTGAGAAAATATTACAATGGCGATAAATAATAATCTCCAATTAATAACATAATGAACAAAGCAAAAACTAAATGACAAAACTCTTGTTATTTAAATTTTAGAAAGGTATAGATTAACCACTACCGGGTGGTACGATGGTAAAAGAGCAAAAAATGATTATTATGGTCTTAAATTCGAATTCTTAATGGTAAAAAAGCAAAAAATATCTAATATGGTCCCTCAAATTCGAGTTCTTTAATGATAAAAGAGCAAGAGGAAGATCTAATATGGTCTCCCAAGTTTGAGTCTTCACCCTTACTAAAAGGGTGGTCATTAGAGCTCTTATCTAGCCGATAAATCCAGCGCCGGAAGAATTGTTGAGATGCATGCAAACCGGCTCAAAACACTCTGTCATTATAAAAAAAAAAAAAGGTATAAATGCTTGTTATTGCACGTGTATGGGCAATATATTTCTTGTTTAATCCAGTATGGTATTTCTTTGTTAAATCAGTATGGGCAATAATCTCAGTTCATGGGAATTAATTAATTAAGTGGTAAATGTGTAAGAAGGAGATGTAGCAAATTAGCCAAATATATAATTCTACTGTTTAGTAAGATCAAGGTTCTGAATTGGTATGCCATTAGTATGATTTTGACCTTCCAATTCCATGGCGGAAGAACGAAGATCTTGTTCGAAGAAAGATGTGAGCCGTGAGTAATCGATAATGCATCATTCGCAAGATTTGTTCTAGCTTTGACTCATTTTCTTTTTCATCCAAAGTTTGCTCTATTTCCGCTTTACTAGTTTCGTTCTTGCAGTTGTGGCATTGATGTCACTTCTATCCAACCTCCCTGCAAGTGTAAACAGTGGTTCCTGGCGCCAAGAAAAGCCCTTGGTTGTTCCATCAAAGTTTGCGGCAGCAACAATATATCTTCTTGTTTTTAGTAAGAGTTTCCTGTAACTTTGCTCTTTGTTGTAGCCTCTCTTGTTGGCGTTTAAGCATGCAAGGAGGTATAAATCTTTCAGTTTCCATCATTGCTCCGTCTTGCTATTGTTGTTGGAGTTCGAAATTTGAATATGCGAGGAAGTACGAATCTTTCTGTGTTTGTTCATGTAGGAGTTTGAGCATGCGAGGAGGTAGACATCTTCCCTTCTTTGCAGCGAAAAGATGAGGCTGTTCTTGGAGCAGTTTGAGAATGCGAGGTGGAATATTTCATACACAAGTAAAGCCAACCCAGAAGAAATGAGATTCTAAATATTGATAGACAATAAATAAAATACATGCAACTGTCAAATAAGTGAAATGATTGTATCACTTCTTGACCTATCAAAAACTACAAAAGATTTGGGCCGTCTAATTCTTGGCATCAGGCAATGATAATGAATATTAACTCAAAATTCTTCAACTCTAACAGCATTCTGGGGCACTAAAAAAGCATCCTTAGCCTTTGATTTCTTCACTCCAGCCGTGAACCACACTTTATCAGACTTGTAGTTCTCAACTGCCACACTTGTAACCTTAACCCATACAAGGACCTTGGTCTTCATTCCTTCTATACCTGTGAGCTTTCCCCTTATTAAATTTGCTTTCACTCGTGTTGCATACCTTATAACTGATGAGTCTTTGAAGCTCACTTCACATGTAGACGGCAAGTACACTGTCAACTTGGCCTTTGTTTCATCAAATTCATAACAGATTATGTTCTGAGGAAAGAGGCCCGGCGGTAAGTTGTACTCTCGAAGCAGATCAGGCAAGCTTTTCATAGGTTTTCCTATGGTGAAAAACAAACACATAAGCATCTTACTATCACTATACAAGCCTTCTTATTTGAAAGAAAGGAAATTCTTTCTAAAAAGTTATCCCTCTAGTTTCTACAACCTCAGCATACTCAAGTATTACCTCACAAAAAGAGTAAAAACATAAAAAGACTGATCAATTACACACTACACTTTTTATTATATTTACAAAGTTAGAATTTAAGAAATAAATCTGAGTAGTTAAAATAGAATGGCTTATCAAAGGATACATGGATGAAATACTATTTCAAGTGAAGGAACACATAAATAAGAGGAATAAGTGCAAAATCTTCCACCCCTGAGGCAAACTATGGCACCTTAGAAGGAGCTCTTAGCGATAACATGAAAAGTAAATGAAGAGGCTGCTAATATATTTGAAGAGAAAGATACATTCACAAGTAACTTAGTTGATGGAGGATTGACATATTTATCTTATTTGTTACCTTCTTTTGCATAAAAAATAATAGCAATAATTCAGTTGTATTCTGGCATATGACAACTAAGGCATGGCTTCCACAAATGGTAGGCAGCAGACACATAATCTCCCTCTAGCCGCTCTGTGGTAATTTTGATATATGATACAGACTAACATCTATCTAACAAGTTCCAACTCTAGCAAGAGGGGATAGAAAATGGAGTCTCCAGAACATTGGAAGGGATTTTGTATTATGGCGATTCACAGCAAGTAGAATGCAAAAAATAACTTTCAGAGCAAAATATTGGTTTGGTATAATTAGTCATTCATAGAGCAAATTTTGTATCTTTAAGAGACAAGCAAATGAAAGAAAAATTCGGTTAAGCACCTTTCAGCTTATTAAAAATCCATTTTGCCTTCTCTTCAACAGTACTTGAGATAGTCTGAAACAGCAAGGAAAGTTTTAGAAAAACCAAAAAATTAGTAACATTAACTCTATATATATATATATCCAAAATGAAGACCAATCTCATATCAAAAAATAAAATTGTTCCTTTTCATTTCGTGGTATGATTTACAAGTTATAAAATTTGATACAATAAGGTGTTAAGTATTCCAGTTGTAAACTTACACCTTAACTGACAACCTCAGCTGATAAGCTTAGCTTTGACATTTATGAAATGACTTCTTATAACAAAATAAACTAATCCAAAGAGAAAAGGAACACTGACAAATCATCATCTCAAGGACCTATACCAATGTAACTGTGTATGTAGTTGACATCAATATGCAAAGAAAGATGGACACTCGAATAATTTCATAGAGTAAGTTGAGAATTTGTTTTGTCATTGAAATGATATGATACTCTAGCTCTAGTACAGTGTGGCCAAAGGGATTCATATCACTATAGGCTCTAAGCATACAAAATGATTTTCAGCACACATGAATATCTTAAAATTCTAGTCATACAAGCAGTATAAACCTTAATCTCATAAGGCCAATGCTGGACAAGCGTTTCCAAGACAACATATTCCTTTGCAACATCTGGCTTTTAAGGTATCTTTTCATTTTTGGCTGCTCAATTAAGTTAAGAGTCATAATTATGGTGTAGTAGTTAACATCTATGTCATACAACCCCTATACATTCACTTTTTTGTGGTTGGGTTCATCATGCTGATTGTATTTACTATACAGAGCTTAACTCTTTTATATCCCATAAAATAGATCAATATTCCATTCTATATCCAAACAAAACACTAATGCTTTCTCACCCTTCATAGTTGTCAGCAACAACATTTCACTGTGTAGTCAGGGATGAGAGAAATGAAAGGAAAATTCTAAGAATTCACACCAAACGAAGCCCTTTAAATCAGTTTAATAAAATTTCCAAAAGAAATCTCATTTTTCTAGAACCCAATGGATCAATTTTTTCTAACCTTCCTGCTTTCTTTCCCTTCCTTTCAATAGTCAAATTTCTGAAAGTTTAATGAATTTCCATATCAGCAGAAGTTTAACAACAAAAATGGAGACACAGAAAACAGACACAAATATCGCATTTAGAAAATATCGAAGTTCAGAACAGATGAAACCCTTTTGTTTTTGATAAAAGAAGCCCAAGCAGAATAATGTCATAAAACATTTGAAACTAACCAAAACAAGCCCAAAAAATTACCAAATGTAGCAGTTAAATCACAGTGTAACTTTCATTCCTTTTCCTAATCTCCTTTAAATAAAAATACCCATCTCCCAGTTCTTTCTCTTTCAACAAAAATCCACAGATCTCATACTCCATTAGTAATTTCACACAACTTCTGAAAGACTAGACAAAAACCAGGACAAGAAATTCAACAAAAGGTTAAAATCTAAACTCACATTGATGTCTTGAGAGATGTTGGAGAGCTCTTCCTTAGCTTTTTTAGAGATCCACAGGCTCCCAACCTTAAAACTACTAACGGTTGTGAGTGCTTTTTCCATTTCCTTGTGTCTTCAGATCTCCCTCTTTAACACTCAAAAATGGTTTGAATGCTAACTGAGTGAGTACGACAGCTACCACTGTTTCAGTTTACACTTATATAGCCAAATCGTAAAGTTAACAGCAGTTTTTTTTTTCTATTATTTTGAATGGTTTAAAAAAAAAAAATTGAGTTGCGTTATTATCAAGAGTAAAATATTTGAATTTGAAAATGGTTTTGATTCTTTATAATTTTTAATTTAGTTAAACGCTTTGTATAATAAAAATTTTAAAATTAATAAAAATATTTTTATTTATTTATTAAATACCGATAACCTGTTATTAGTTTTTAGAAATATGTGAATGGGTGAAAATGTTTTTTTTTAATTTATAATTTTTTTTTGTTTTTTTTGTTGGTAATGTTTATTTAAATTAATAAATTTGAGAGATTTAAAAATAATTAAATAAAATAAAATTGAATTATGATAAGATAGAAATATTAAAACGAAGCGCAGCTAAATACAAAGACAAACAACACAGCCAAACTGTGCAGGGAAAATAGCGGCGCTCACAGCTGTCGAGATAATACTAAACAAAAATGTCAATTTTACCCTTATCATTTGGGACCTTTAGTCTAATAGTTTGAAATAACTTTAATAAAAATCGATTTAACATATGAGCTTTGTGTTGAGTTCACATTCACGTACCCTTTTTTTGGACCTTCCATCACTTTGTGAACCAAACTATATATGCTGATGCTGGAACAAAGTTAGCTGTTGAGATGGGTAAAGTCGTAAAGGAGAAGAATTTTGTTTGTTTTTTTCTTTTTTTTGGGGGGGGTGGGGTGGCGGGGGGCGGGGGGGTGTGGATGTTTCGGGGCAGATGCTTTATATTAACGCTTCTATTGACCTTTATTACATAGTGGCGATGGAAGATGCAATATTCCACATGGTGGGGTAAAGTAGTTGCATTTTCCAGCTCAAAAGTTTAGATGAACAGCAAAATTTTAATAGCTACATTACCAAGTCATTTGTCAATCTTTTTCTTTTCTCTCAATTATTTGTTTTATCGGCCAACTATTTTATTTATTTATTTATTTTGGTCATCATCGTGTTCAGATCAATTTACGTATACTTCAATTAATCTTTAAAATTCATTAAACAGTTTGCGTGTATTTAAACTAATCTTTGGGATCTATTAAACAACTTACAAGTCCAAAGAATTAGGTAAATCACAATGTTATTGTGATAGGTGGTCTCAATATTTGAATCTAACAACCGAAACTAGCCTCCTTGATCGCTAGGCAAAACCGATGAGTTTTTTATTTATTTTTTGCATTAACTATCAACACATTTTATTAGGGATGGGAATAAAAACAAGAAGATAAAACTAGAAGCCTAATCTAGCTATCAATAGACAAAGAGCTTGTTGGCAATAATATGTTTGGGAAGTAGCAGGTTTCCAAATGGAGATCAATCAACTAGAGGTATATCTAATATAAGTGCAAGTATGAATATTAACAATAAAAAGAGACTATGACATGTAGTGACTCATAAATATACATATATTAAAGGTATTATTTTTAGTATAAATAGTTTCCGGACCAAAAAAAAAAAGTGCACCTTTGAAGTTGTTTCTGCAATCTCAGTACGTATAAGGTTTTCACAGTAGCAATAGATTCTTGGCATATATCTCTATGAGCCACTACTTGTTCCTTTATTATTTCCCTCTTCTTCGGCTTCTTCCCCGGCTGATGAACTAATGTTCCAACCAAAACTGAACGTTCTGTGTCTCTTGGACAAAATGGAAGAGCTCATAGCCTCATGAAGAAGGTAATTAATTCACTATTGGGTGACCTATGGTAAAAAAAAAAATGACTCTAACATGGTCTTCCCAGTTCGAGTCTCTACCCCTGCTAATAAGGGTGGCCATTAGAGTCATACTCGGTTAGTATTCCAGCAGGGTGGACCCAATATTTTTTCCAAGGGGGCCTCTGCGGCTCCACCGTTGTTTGACAATTAACTAAGGAAAACTTGAAAAATCATCAAACCTTGAGCAAAAGAAATAAACAATATCAGAAGCTGAAAATAAAAACAATAACACGATCTTTCTTATTTGAATAATCTATGAGAATCAAAACCTTGAGCAAATGTGTTGAAAATAACATCCAATTTACAAGGAAACACAAGAAAAATTTTACGTGAAAAAACCTCTTCAATTGAAGAGAGCAAAAACTCTAAACTTAAACCCTAATCTTGACCTAATTTGCTTTCAATTCAATATTTACCAATTAATGTTTTGATGTCTTATAAAATTTGTGATGAAATGGAAGGGAAGAAGCAAGGACCGAATGGAAATGAGTTGAGTTATATATTATTTTAAAGTATGTTTAATATGATTAAGTTTTTAAAATAATTAAATAATACAATTTCTGCTTGCTCTTAACAGTAGATTACATGATCAAAATTTAATGAATGAATCAAATTGAATTATAATATGATTATTTTTTTTAATTATGTCATTTTCATTAACTAGAGAATAGATGTGTAAAAAAGTAGAACATAATCATTCGAAATTATTAAGATCAGGGAAAGATAATAATAATTATTAAGTGGATTATAGTTTATAATTATATAAATTACTAATTTTTATTTCTATTAAAAGGTGTGTAAGTTACATACGTATCTTTTATTAGTAAGGGAATGTGACGTTTGTTAAGTAATTATTAGGTAAAGGGATGAAAAACAGAAAGGTACGTAATGAAATGACAATGAGACCAGATTATAGAATTAAAATCACAGTTAATAGTTATTTGTGTGGACTAAATTAGGGAAAAGGAAGGACAAAATGTCAGATTAATAATACATGTATCGCAAATGATAAGTAGAAATTTTTGGGAAACTTTCCGTAAAAATGGGTTTTTTTTTTTTTTCTTTTATTTTTTATATTTGAGGGTAGACTTGGGCGTTGGACCTACCCTCAAAGGGGTTGGATCTGCTCATGGCTCTAGGATCCCAAAAATAGTTTAGATACGTATAAGCTCACTTAGACACCTCATCATAAAAAAATAATAATAATAATTGTACGTGTATGGGCAATATATTCTTTGTTAATCCAGTCTGGGCAATAATCTCAGTTTTTCATGGTAATTAATAATTTTAAGTTCTAATTTAGTTAAGAAGGGATGCAGCGAATTAGCAAAATATAGATTCCACTGTTTAGTAAGATCAGTAAAAACTGCTAGCACCACTATATTAAAAATTATTTCTAATTCAATAACATAAATGAACAAAGTAAAAAATAAAAAAATTATATTTTGATTTACTATTA
The DNA here is from genome assembly GCF_008641045.1 of Pistacia vera. Lineage (NCBI taxonomy): Eukaryota > Viridiplantae > Streptophyta > Magnoliopsida > Sapindales > Anacardiaceae > Pistacia > Pistacia vera. The sequence goes on from NW_022196863.1 coordinate 71,566, forward strand.
CAATTTAATTATACGTAAAATAATAAAACCTAGGATTCATACTGTAGGAGAAACGACTCAGGTTCAAAATATAAACGTTCCCTTTCTTTTGATTCTGAATTTGGCATGCCATTAGTATGATTTTGACCCTTCCAGTTCCATGGCGTTAAAAAACGAAGAATCTTGTTCAGAGAAAGACGCGAGCCGTGATTAATCGATAATGGATTCATTCGCAGATTTTGTTCTAGCTTTGATTCATATTCTTTTTCATCCAAAGTTTTCGCTATTTCCACTTCTACAAGTTTCTGTTCTTGCAGTTCTGGCATTGATTGTCCCACTTCTATCCAACCTCCCTGCAAGTGTAACAGTGGTTCCTGTCGTCCAAGAAAAGCCCTTGGTTGTTCCTTCAAAGTTTGCGGCCAACAATATATCTTCTTGTTGCACTTTGCTATAATCAACTAAATGAAGTGATTATAGCAAATTCAATTAATTTATAGAGCAAATCAATTTCTCATTATGTATTTGATGAGACAGTGACTAGCTATATCAGAATCAAAAAATTTATGGAGCAAACGGATTATTCATTATGATTGTAATAATTCACCCATACCGGTTATTACTCTTAAAAGATTTTGGTTTTGTTTTGATGAACTTGGTTTCATGAATAGAAGAAAATTGGAAGTCGATGGCAAATCTATGACTATGAAACAGTTTGAACATCAGCAGAGTTTATGGTGATGAGAACTGCATCTTCTGATTTACAGTTTGATTTTGAAGTAAACAAACTTGTTAAAGCAAGCCAATAAACAGTTAATACTATTTTCCTTAGTTAACAGGGTAATTGTCATGTGGGTAGGAACTACTTGTAACATTTGTGACGGATGTGACCAAACTCCTAATTTTCACAATGAAAGGCTATGAGTTAGAAAACCTTAGTTATTAAGGATTGCATATTGACATAAAAAGACTTATCTTCATCAACTTGAAGGTTGAAGCAACCCTTCTTTTTCCTGACGATTCAACGTTTCTCTCAGATTGCGGTGTCATTGGTCTCCTAACCAAAGATTTCATTTAATTTGGATAGTAATTTGGACATCTCTCAATCGTTTTTATTGATTATCAAAGCTGAGAGCTGCTCCATTTCTCCATTTCATTCATAACTATTGCTTGCATTATTGAAAAACTTGATACACAGAGGGTTTTGAGGTGAACCAGGCTTTTGACACCGCTGGGGAGAAGGGATTTTTAAATTTAAATAGCAATCGCATATACCTCTACTTGAGATTTAGAATCTTAGATGATAGTAATTCTCAAAGTAGTTATTTTGAAAAACTACTAACTATTTATACACGTCGCTTGATGACACTCCGTATTTCATTGAAAGAGTTTCTCTTTTATATGATGAGCGACCATCGGAGTCCTTCGCCAGAATTTCTCGTCGATTGTTTTGAATCTTGATAGCTCGCTCGCAGATCTTTTTGTGCGAGCTTTTTCGATGCTTGAATTGAAGGCAAGTGTGGATAGGTTGATTGTTCTCTGTCATTCACACTTGTTTTCTTATTTCAGGTATCCAGAGTGACTTAGCCAAAAATGTCTTCTTGTGACATTAGTATTGGGAGGCTATTCGCAGAGGTTGCCCAGTAGCTTTGGCTAGTAGTGGGGGAGATAGCTCAAGATGAGCTCGATGCCATGCTCTTGAGCGGACTGCGAGCAATGGGGCTGGGAACTCACTGAACCAGGGCAAGGAAAACCCTGGCACGAGCCCCCGGTGTCAAACTAGGTTTAGGAAAGATCTGACCTCCTTGATCACGGAGGTTGGCTTGAGGCGGATCAGGGAAAGCTTTAAGATCCCAACAACTATCATCTTTGCGTTGCAGGAGATACTTGCGGAAGTATCCCCCAACAGGTTGGGTGGCGATCTCCGAAATTGTCCTGAGGTTAGGAATGTTGATCCCACCTCACCCATTCATCTCCGTTTTAGATCGCTTTAACGTCGCTCCCTTCAGTTGACGGGGAACTCTTATATAATAATCATAGGTATGTACATTGCCTATGCTTTAGAAAAGATTGACGAGCTATTTGTAGAGGAGTTCGTCCACGTGTATAGGTTGAAGAAAGGTTAGGGTGACACTTTTTATCTTTCCAAAATGAGAACATCTCATTAGACAGGTTTATTAACGTCCCCAAGAAGCCCGAAAACTAGGATTCCGAGTACTTTTTCTATCGCTCTATGAGTGATGGTGCTTTTGCCAATGAAGCCCCATGGGTATTCTTGCCCTCTTTTCCTTTTTATTTGATTTTATTGGTCGACTTCGATTGTTCTTGCTTCCTTTGAAGAGAAAGTCTAGCAACCCAATGCAGTAAGGAGCAAAAGAGGCGATTAGCGACTTTCAGTGACCTTCATGAGGATTGCTGCAACACGACGAAGCTAATCACACTTCCTTATTTAAGAGCATACAGGTTTTGCCTAGATTCAGCAAACTTTGAAACCATTTTTAGTGAGTACAAAATAGCTCGCCTTTTCATTTTCTTCTTGGTTGTTTGGTAACTTATTTGTTGTTCTTACAGAGATTGGGCCAAGAAACCCCAAAAATCGAAGAAAACAATGCAGGTCGCACTATTGAGAAGAAGCAGCTTGGGGCTGCGACCAAACAAGCGGGGGCTGGAACCTTGCGGCCTCCAGTTAAGAGGACTGGGGGTGAGCTTGAAGGGCGCTGACCTCCAAGAAGCCTACACTCGCCACCAAGGTGGCTGAAAAGAAAAGCACCCCGAGCTCCAGAAAGCTCAACGAAAAAAGTTCCCGGCACAAAAGAAGGCTTGAAGAAGAGGTTATCACCCATAGTTGGATATTACTCTAAAAGATTTTGATTTTTTTTGATGAACTTGGTTTCATGAATAAAAAAAATTGAATGTGATGGTGTTAGTGTATGCCCTAGGAACCAATCATGTCATCGGTTCCGAGGCATTATGTTTTGTATATATATGTGAATGTGTATAGTTTGTATATACATTTTATCTTATCAATAGAAGAAAGTGTTCTTATTTCACATGTGGTTTATTGCTTCATTTATATATATGTATTACATGTGAAATATCCGGATGATCAAATATTTAGAAGATCAAAAATCACAAAGTATTCCCTACATAGGTAATATTAATTGGGTAATAATATTACTATTAGGCATGCTGAATGCCTCCGTAGAATATCATGTGATGGTATTGGTATGAGTGATTAAAAAGTTATATCACTAGGGCATAGCATGGATACGCGGTTAGTGAACTGTTTATCGAATATGGCCATTTATGATGAATCACATGGACATTTAAAATGTAGTCAATGATTTATCATAAGATCGTACTAGGGTATTATTAATCCTTAGACCGAGATATCACGGTTGGATTCTGCATAAACGCATATGGTTCATATGGTGTATAAACACGAGGCTAATCATGTCATGTGTTAATAAGCCGATTTGGCCATGTGTTATTTATGTGTAGGATAAGTGATAGTCAAGATGGGATCCGTTGACTTGGTATAGATTGATATCAAGTTTCGACAAATGTCAAGATACATTGGAAAAGGGAAATCTCCGGCCGGGGTATACAAAATGTTATATGAAGGTTGTTTCATAGTGACCGTTCCATTGTATTAAATTAAAATTAAGATAAGGATTTTGACATACCATGAACCATTCTTAATTGGGATTAGATAACGAAAGGATTTGATTATACAACTGTATGATTGTAAAAGGTTCATTGGAGTATATCTTCATTGTGACTTAGGGGTTTGGAGCATTGCTAGATGCCTACCATAATCAGTGGGAGTTTTGTTCATAAAGAGTTATGACAAAACATATCGAAATAGCTGTGATATTGGGCCCACGGCTAGGCCACAGTGAACCTAAGAGGTCACCAAAAAACTAAGGAAGAAAAATAGCCAAAGAGAGTTGATTATCCAAGGTTGGCTAGCACCTACCAGGGTAATAAGTTATTTATATTAAACTTTTCTTTATATTAAATTGGATTTTACAAGGGGTTGTAATTGTAAACAATTAAGGGTTAAATTGTTATGTAACAATTTAAGAGTTAAATTATTATTGTGATTAAATGTTAATCCAATGTTATCATTTAAAGAAGTTAACAACTTTCAATTATGGAATTGTTTAGGAAGTCCAAAACAATTATTGAATTGTTTACAGGATTCCTATATAAAGAAAATGATATATCAATTTTTGTGTAGAGAAAAAAATCTCTAAGAACCCTAAACCTTTCTCTTGGTCAAATTTCTTCTTCCCTTGGTGTGGATACTCTTTTGCTTAATTTCTCTTGAAATTAAGAGTCTCCAAGGTTGCTAAGGACTTAAGGTAACTGTTCTACCTTACTTATTTCATTTGATTGAAATTTTTTTTTTAAACTATGACTATACTTGTTATAGCATATATGCTTGATTCTTCATGCATCCATCTTTCAGATGGCTAGTCTATGACTATGAAACTATTTGAACATCAACAGAGATTTATGATAATGAGAATTGCATCTTTGATTTTTCAGTTTGGTTTTGAAGTAAACAAACTTGTTAAAGCAGCAAAATAAACAGTTATACTATTTCCTCAGTTAACAGTAAGGGTGTAATTGAGCCGAGTATTGGGAAGCTCAAGCTTGGCTTACTTGAACAGTTGAAGCGAGCTCAACAGAATGAGGGGGGCTCAAGCTTGGCTCGTGCCAGCTCATTACCTTTGCACGCTCAAGCTACAACTCAAATATGTTGTAATCGAGTCGAGCTCAAACTTGAGATTAAGTTCGGCTCGATTCACCTGTGCAAAAGTACCATCACAAAAATTCGCCACCACTTGAAACAATGGAAGCATATCTCTTGAACAAAATTTTGGACACCACCTGAAAATATTTTCCATCTTGAAAATGCAAGAGTCAAATGGATCATGTAAAATCTCTATTGACAGACTAACATAATTGGATTCTGAAACAAGTCCAAACTAGTCAAAATTGCAGTCTGCAACTACGAAGTAAAAGGAACCAAAATGGAGAATTGGAAAATCAAACAAATAGAAGCTTTTCAATAGAAATTCCTCTTTTGGCAGAATCACGATCGATGGTCATAGAGTAACAGTCGGCGGTCATGGAGAGAATTAGAATTTAGGGTTTGATATTCGAATTGAAATGGGATGTAAATGTCTTTTTGACATAATTTAGAAGACAAATGATAAATTCCAGACACCCCCTAATAGTTGCAAAACTTACATATATCCCCTTCGAACTCGAGTAAGCTCACAAGTTGAATATTGGAAACTCGAACTTAGCTTGACTCGAGCCTAGCCCAAGCTCCGATCGCTTGACACCCCTAGTTAACAGGGTAATTGTTATGGGTGAGGGCAATGAGTTAAGAAAACCATTAGTTATTACGGATCGCATATTAAGATAAGAAAACTTATCTTCATCAACTTGGATAGTAATTTGGACATCTCTCTATCGTTTTTATTGTTTACCAAGCTGAGAGCTCAATAGTTTACAACCTCGAGCAAAAATAATGAGGCTGTCTAGACACAGAAGAATCATTTTATATAAACTAGGAAACGCGATCTTCTAAAAATGCTCCTATTTCTCCATTCATTCATAACTATTGCTTGCATTATGGAATATGGAACAACTTGATACACAGAGGGTTTTGAGGTGAACCAGGCTTTTGACAATGCTGGGGAGAAGGGATTTTTCCATTTAAAAAGCAATCACAATACCTCTATACTTGAGATTTAGATGATAGTATTCTCAAAGTAGTTATTTTGAAAACTACTAACTATCTATGCACGTTGCTTGATAACACTCTATTTCACGATGAAAAAGTTTTTCTTTTATATTAAGCATTTTTATAATTAAACCATTCAATTCAATCACTTTCCTGTAATGTATTTTCTTTTTTGGACTGCATATATAAGCACCATTGGGAGAAAAAAAAAAAAAAAGAAAAAAAACTCCAGTGAACTATATTGTATTTTACTTACACTACTAAAAGCAAAATACATAAAAACTTTTTTTGGGTAGTAATACATAAAACTAGCGACTCATACTGTATGAGAAATATGACTCAGGAATATAAATGCTGCCTTTCTCTTGATTCTGGATTGGCTAGCATCAGTATGATTTCGACCATTCCAGTTCCATGGTGTTAAAGATGAAGAATCTTGTTTCAGGAAAGATGTGAGCCGTGAGTAATCGATAATGGGTTCATTGGAAAGATTTTGTTCTGGCCTGATTGATATTCTTTTTGGGCCAAAGTTTCCTCTATTTCCACTTCTAGTTGTTGTCTTTCTTGCAGTTTTCTGGCATTGATTGTCCCACTTCTATCCAACCTCGCTGCAAGTGTAACAATGGTTCCTGTGTCCAAGAAAAGCCCTTGGTCGATCCATCAAAGTTTGCCACAGCAGCAAAATACTTCTTGTTGCGCTTCAAGTTCAACATGAGTTTCCTGTAACTTTGATCTGTGTTGTAGCTTCTCTGTTGGAGTTTGAGAATGCGAGGAGGTACAAATCTTTCTCTGTTATGACGGCGGGTGGGTGTTCATGTTGGAGTTTGAGCATGCGAGGAGGTCGACATCTCCCTTCTTAGCAGCGAAAAGATGAGGCTTTCTTGGAGAAGTTTAGAATGCGAGGTGGACTATTTCTTCTGCCCATCCCTGCTTTCAATGTCTTCTCTATCTTGTGATTACTGTAATGTATGAATAAGTTACTTACTTGTTTATATAGGATTTTATTTGTGTTTATCCTAGTAGGAAAAGGATTAGGAAGAAAGAAGAGATTAATTAAAATTTGAAACTTGTATTTCCTTGTAAATAAAGGAAATTTTAGTTTAAGTTTAATTCCTACACGAACTTTTTACGCGTATTAATAACTTAATCTATCCCCAAACATTTTGATTCTCTTAGAATTATGAAAATTTTAGTTGTCTTATTGTATCAGGGTCTTGCAAGGGCGACTCGTCCCTAAACTATATAGTACTTAAAAAATATTATAATTTTAAAACATAAATAAAATTGATGAAAGTTGGCAACATTGTTTAGAGATTATATGGGTCAAGTATGGGATATTGCTATCCGCTAAGTCGTGGAATCAATTAATGAAGAAACGTCTATAGTTTTTTAAGAATTCTTTTTGAGAAAATATTACAATGGCGATAAAATAATCTCCAATTAATAACATAAATACAAAGCAAAAACAAATGACAAAACTCTTGTTATTTTAACTTTTTAGAAAGGTATAGATTAACACTACGGGTGGTACGATGGTAAAAGCAAAAATGTTTATTATGGTCTCTTAAATTCGAATTCTCTTAATGGTAAAAAGCAAAGAAATTCTAATATGGTCCCCAAATTCGAGTTCTTTAATGTAAAAGAGCAAGAGGAAGATCTAATATGGTCTCCAAGTTTGAGTCTTCACCCTTACTAAAAGGGTGGTCATTAGAGCTCTATCTAGCCGATATTCCAGCGTCCCGGAAGAATTGTTGAGATGCATGCAAACCGGCTCAAACACCTCTTGTCATTAAAAAAAAAAAAGGTATAAATGCTTGTTATGCACGTGTATGGGCAAAATTTTCTTTGTTAAATCCATATGGTATTTCTTTGTTAAATCCAGTATGGGCAATAATCTCATTTCATGGGAATTAATTAATTTAGTGGTAAATTTGTTAAGAAGGAGATGTCGCAAATTAGCAAAATATAAATTCTACTGTTTAGTAAGATCAAGGTTCTGAATTGGTATGCCATTAGTATGATTTTGACCCTTCCATTCCATGGCGTTAAGAACGAAAATCTTGTTCGAAGAAAGATGTGAGCCGTGAGTAATCGATAATGCTTCATTCGCAGATTTGTTAGCTTTGACTCATTTTCTTTTCATCCAAGTTTGCTCTATTTCCGCTTCTACTAGTTTCCGTTCTTGCAGTTGTGGCATTGATTGTCCCACTTCTATCCAACCTCCCTGCAAGTGTAACAGTGGTTCCTGTCGCCAAGAAAAGCCCTAGGCTGTTCCATCAAAGTTTGCGGCAGCAACAATATATCTTCTTGTTTTTAGTAAGATTTCCTGTAACTTTGCTCTTTGTGTAGCTTCTCTGTTGCGTTTAAGCATGCGAGAGGTATAAATCTTTCAGTTTCCATCATTGCTCCGTCTTGCTATTGTTGTTGGAGTTCGAATTTAATATGCGAGGTACGAATCTTTCTGTGTTTGTTAAGGATGTTGTCATGTGGAGTTTAGCATGCGAGGAGGTAGACATCTTCGCTTCCTTCTTTGCAGCGAAAAGATGAGGCTGTTCTTGGAGAGTTTGAGAATGCGAGGTGGAATATTTCATATTCACACAAGTAAAGCCAACCCAGAAGCAATGAGATCTAAATATGATAGACAATAAAAAATACATGCAACTGTCAAATAAGTGAAATGATTGTATCACTTCTTGACCTATCAAAAACTACAAAAGATTTGGGCCGTCTAATTCTTGGCATCAGGCAATGTATGATATTAACTCAAAATCTTCTACTCTAACAGCATTCGGGCACTAAAAAGCATCCTTAGCCTTTGATTTCTTCACTCCAGCCGTGAACCACACTTTATCAGACTTGTAGTTCTCAACTGCCACACTGTAACCTAACCCATACAAGGACCTTGGTCTTCATTCCTTCTATACCTGTGAGCTTTCCCCTTATTAAATTTGCTTTCACTCGTGTTCCATACCTTATAACTGATGAGTCTTTGAAGCTCACTTCACATGTAGACGGCAAGTACACTGTCAACTTGCCTTTGTTTTCAATAATTCATAACAGATTATGTTCTGAGGAAAGAGGCCTGGCGGTAAGTTGTACTCTCGAAGCAGATCAGGCAAGCTTTTCATAGGTTTTCCTATGGGTGACAAACAAACACATAAGCATCTTACTATCACTATACAAGCCTCTTATTTGAAAGAAAGGAAATTCTTTCTAAAAAGTTATCCCTCTAGTTTCTACAACCTCAGCATACTCAAGTATTACCTCACAAAAAGAGAAAAACATAAAAGACTGATCATTACACACTACATTTTTATTATATTTCAAGTTAGAATTTAAGAAATAAATCTGAGTAGTTAAAATAGAATGGCTTATCAAAGGATACATGGATGAAATACTATTTCAAGTGAAGGAACACATAAATAAGAGGAATAAGGTGCAAAATCTTCCACCTCTGAGGCAAATTATGGCACCTTAGAAGGAGCTCTTAGCGATAACATGAAAATAAATGAAGAGCTGCTAATATATTTGAAGAGAAAGATACATTCACAAGTAACTTAGTTGATGGAGGATTGACATATTTATCTTATTTGTTACCTTCTTTTGCATAAAAAATAATAGCAATCATTCAGTTGTATTCTGGCATATGACAACTAGGGCATGGCTTCCACAATGGTAGGCAGCAGACACATAATCTCCCTCTAGCCGCTCTGTGTAATTTATATATATACAGACTAACATCTACCTAACAAGTTCCAACTCTAGCAAGAGGGGATAGAAAATGCAGTCTCCAGAACATTGGAAGGGATTTTGTATCATGGCGATTGATAGAATGCAAATAATACTTTCAGAGCAAAATATGGTTTGGTATAATTAGTCATTCATAGAGCAATTTTGTATCTTTAAGAGACAAGCAAATGAAAGAAAAACTCGGTTAACACCTTTCAGCTTGTTAAAAATCCATTTTGCCTTCTCTTCCACAGTACTTGAGATAGTCTGAAACGCAAGGAAAGTTTTAGAAAAACCAAAAATTAGTAACATTAACTCTCTAATATATATCCAAAATGAAACCAATCTCATATCAAAAATAAATTGTTCCTTTCATTTCATGGTATGATTTACAAGTTATAAAATTTGATACAATAAGGTGTTAAGTTTCCAGTTGTAAACTTACACCTTAACTGACAACCTCAGTTGATAAGCTTACTTTGACATTTATGAAATGACTTCTTATAACAAAATAAACTAATCCAAAGAGAATAGGAAAATAAAAAGGACACTGACAATCATCACCCAAGGACCTATACCAATGTAACTGTGTATGTAGTTGACATCAATATGCAAAGAAAGATGGACACTTGAATAATTTCATAGAGTAGTTGAGAATTTTTTTTGTCATTGAATGATATGATACTCTAGCTCTAGTACACTGTGGCCAAAGGGATTCATATCACTATATGCTCTAAGCATACAAAATGATTTTCACACACATTAATATCTTAAAATTCTAGTCATACAAGCAGTATAAACCTTAATCTCATAGGCCAATGCTGGACAAGCGTTTCCAAGACAACATATTCCTTTGCAACATCTGGCTTTTAAGGTATCTTTTCATTTTTGGCTGCTCAATTAAGTTGAATCATAATTATGGTGTAGTAGTTAACATCTATGTCATACAACCCCTATACATTCACTTTTTTGTGGTTGGGTTCATCATGCTGATTGTATTTACTATACAGAGCTTAACTCTTTTATATCCCATAAAATAGATCAATATTCCATTCTATATCCAAACAAAACACTAATGCTTTCTCACCCTTCATAGTTGTCATTTGGATTACTGAAACAAGTCCAAACTAGTCAAAATTGCAGCTGCAACTACTGAAGTAAAAGGAACCAAAATGGAGAATTGGAAAATCAAACAAATAGAAGCTTTTCAATAGAAATTCCTCTGTTGGCAGAATCACGATCGATGGTCATAGAGTAACAGTCGGCGGTCATGGAGAGAATTAGAATTTAGGGTTTGATATTCGAATTGAAATGGGATGTAAATGTCATTTTTGACATAATTTAGAAGACAAAATGATAAATTCCAGACACCCCCTAATAGTTGCAAAACTTACATATATCCCCTATCGAACTCGAGTAAGCTCACAAGTTGAATATTGGAAAGCTCGAACTTAGCTTGACTCGAGCCTAGCCCAAGCTCCGATCGCTTGACACCCCTAGTTAACAGGGTAATTGTTATGGGTGAGGGCAATGAGTTAAGAAAACCATTAGTTATTTACGGGATCGCATATTAAGATAAGAAGACTTATCTTCATCAACTTGAAGCACCCTTGTTTTCCTTAAGATTCAACGCTTCTTTCAGATTGGTGTGTCATTTTATCTCCATAACCAACGATTTCATTTTAACTTGGATAGTAATTTGGACATCTCTCTATCGTTTTTATTGTTTACCAAGCTGAGAGCTCAATAGTTTACAACCTCGAGCAAAAATAAATGAGGCTGTCTAGACACAGAAGAATCATTTTATATAAACTAGGAAACGCGATCTTCTAAAAATGCTCCTATTTCTCCATTTCATTCATAACTATTGCTTGCATTATGGAATATGGAACAACTTGATACACAGAGGGTTTTGAGGTGAACCAGGCTTTTGACAATGCTGGGGAGAAGGGATTTTTCCATTTAAAAAGCAATCACAAATACCTCTATACTTGAGATTTAGATGATAGTAATTCTCAAAGTAGTTATTTTGAAAACTACTAACTATCTATGCACGTTGCTTGATAACACTCTATTTCACGATGAAAAAGTTTTTCTTTTATATTAAGCATTTTTTATAATTAAACCATTCAATTCAATCACTTTCCTGTAATGTATTTTTCTTTTTTGGACTGCATATATAAGCACCCATTGGGAAAAAAAAAAAAAAAAAAGAAAAAAAACTCCAGTGAACTATATTGTGATTTTACTATTACACTACTAAAAGCAAAATACATAAAAACTTTTTTTTGGGTAAGTAAATACATAAAAACTAGCGACTCATACTGTATGAGAAATATGACTCAGGAATATAAATGCTGCCTTTCTCTTGATTCTGGATTTGGCTAGCATCAGTATGATTTCGACCATTCCAGTTCCATGGTGTTAAGAATGAAGAATCTTGTTTCAGGAAAGATGTGAGCCGTGAGTAATCGATAATGGGTTCATTGGAAAGATTTTGTTCTGGCCCTGATTGATATTCTTTTTGGGCCAAAGTTTCCTCTATTTCCACTTCTAGTTGTTGTCTTTCTTGCAGTTGTTCTGGCATTGATTGTCCCACTTCTATCCAACCTCGCTGCAAGTGTAACAATGGTTCCTGTCGTCCAAGAAAAGCCCTTGGTCGATCCATCAAAGTTTGCCACAGCAGCAAAATATCTTCTTGTTGCGCTTCAAGTTCAACATGAGTTTCCTGTAACTTTGATCTGTGTTGTAGCTTCTCTTGTTGGAGTTTGAGAATGCGAGGAGGTACAAATCTTTCTGTGTTTATGACGGAGGGGTGGTGTTCATGTTGGAGTTTGAGCATGCGAGGAGGTCGACATCTTCCCTTCTTAGCAGCGAAAAGATGAGGCTGTTCTTGGAGAAGTTTGAGAATGCGAGGTGGAGTATTTCTTCTGCCCATCCCTGCTTTCAATGTCTTCTCTATCTTGTGATTACTGTAATGTATGAATAAGTTACTTACTTGTTTATATAGGATTTTATTTGTGTTTATCCTAGTAGGAAAAGAACTAGGAAGGAAGAAGAGATTAATTAAAATTATGAAACTTGCATTTCCTTGTAAAAACAGGAAATTTTAGTTTAAGTTTAATTCCTACACGAACTTTTTACGCGTATTAATAATTTAATCTATCCCCAAACATTTTGATTCTCTTAGAATTATGAAAATTTTAGTTGTCTTATTGTGTCAGGGTCTTGCAAGGGCAGACGCGTGTCCCTAAACTATATAGTACTTAAAAAATATTTATAATTTTAAAACATAAATAAGGATAGATGAAAGGTTGGCACAATTGTTTAGAGATTATATGGGGTCAAGTATGGGATATTGCTATCCGCTAAGTCGTTGAATCAATTAATGAAGAAACGTCTCATAGTTTTTTAAGAATTCTTTTTGAGAAAATATTACAATGGCGATAAATAATAATCTCCAATTAATAATATAAATGAACAAAGCAAAAAATAAATGACAAACTCTTTTTATTTTAACTTGTTAGAAAGGTATAGATTAGGTGATCTAATGGTAAAAGGGTAAAGAAATATCTATTATGGTCTCCTAAATTCGAGTTTCCTTAATGGTAAGAGAGCAAAGGAAGATTTAATATGGTCTCTCAAATTTAAGTTCCCTTAATGGTAAAAGAGCAAGAGGAAGATCTAATATAGTCTCATGAGTTTGAGTCCCCACCCCTACTAAAAGGATGGTCATTGGAGTTCTTATCTAGCCGATAGTTCCAACGTCCCGGAAGAATTGTTGAGATGCATGCAAACCGGCTCAGACACCTCCTGTCATTGAAAAAAAAAGGGTATAAATGCTTGTTATTGGACGTGTATGACCAATAATATTTCTTTGTTAAATCCAGTATGGGCAATAATCTCAGTTTTCATGGGAATTAATTAATTTAAGTTGTAAATTTAGCTAGGAAGGAGATGCAGCAAATTAGCAAAATATAAATTCTACTGTTTAGTAAGATCAAGGTTCTGAATTCGGTATGCCATTAGTATGATTTTGACCCTTCCAATTCCATGGCGTTAAGAACGAAGAATCTTGTTCGAAGAAAGATGTGAGCCGTGAGTAATCGATAATGCATTCATTCGCAAGATTTTGTTCTAGCTTTGACTCATTTTCTTTTTCATCCAAAGTTTGCTCTATTTCCGCTTCTACTAGTTTCAGTTCTTGCAGTTGTGGCATTGATTGTCCCACTTCTATCCAACCTCCCTGCAAGTGTAACAGTGGTTCCTGTCGCCCAAGAAAAGCCCTAGGCTGTTCCATCAAAGTTTGCGGCAGCAACAATATATCTTCTTGTTTTTAGTAAGAGTTTCCTGTAACTTTGCTCTTTGTTGTAGCCTCTCTTGTTGGCGTTTAAGCATGCAAGGAGGTATAAATCTTTCAGTTTCCATCATTGCTCCGTATTGCTATTGTTGTTGGAGTTCGAAATTTGAATATGCGAGGAAGTACGAATCTTTCTGTGTTTGTTCATGTAGGAGTTTGAGCATGCGAGGAGGTAGACATCTTCCCTTCTTTGCAGCGAAAAGATGAGGCTGTTCTTGGAGAAGTTTGAGAATGCGAGGTGGAATATTTCATACACAAGTAAAGCCAACCCAGAAGAAATGAGATTCTAAATATTGATAGACAATAAATAAAATACATGCAACTGTCAAATAAGTGAAATGATTGTATCACTTCTTGACCTATCAAAAACTACAAAAGATTTGGGCCGTCTAATTCTTGGCATCAGGCAATGATATTGAATATTAACTCAAAATTCTTCTACTCTAACAGCATTCAGGGGCACTAAAAAAGCATCCTTAGCCTTTGATTTCTTCACTCCAGCCGTGAACCACACTTTATCAGACTTGTAGTTCTCAACTGCCACACTTGTAACCTTAACCCATACAAGGACCTTGGTCTTCATTCCTTCTATACCTGTGAGCTTTCCCCTTATTAAATTTGCTTTCACTCGTGTTGCATACCTTATAACTGATGAGTCTTTGAAGCTCACTTCACATGTAGACGGCAAGTACACTGTCAACTTGGCCTTTGTTTCATCAAATTCATAACAGATTATGTTCTGAGGAAAGAGGCCCGGCGGTAAGTTGTACTCTCGAAGCAGATCAGGCAAGCTTTTCATAGGTTTTCCTATGGTGAAAAACAAACACATAAGCATCTTACTATCACTATACAAGCCTTCTTATTTGAAAGAAAGGAAATTCTTTCTAAAAAGTTATCCCTCTAGTTTCTACAACCTCAGCATACTCAAGTATTACCTCACAAAAAGAGTAAAAACATAAAAAGACTGATCAATTACACACTACACTTTTTATTATATTTACAAAGTTAGAATTTAAGAAATAAATCTGAGTAGTTAAAATAGAATGGCTTATCAAAGGATACATGGATGAAATACTATTTCAAGTGAAGGAACACATAAATAAGAGGAATAAGTGCAAAATCTTCCACCCCTGAGGCAAACTATGGCACCTTAGAAGGAGCTCTTAGCGATAACATGAAAAGTAAATGAAGAGGCTGCTAATATATTTGAAGAGAAAGATACATTCACAAGTAACTTAGTTGATGGAGGATTGACATATTTATCTTATTTGTTACCTTCTTTTGCATAAAAAATAATAGCAATCATTCAGTTGTATTCTGGCATATGACAACTAGGGCATGGCTTCCACAAATGGTAGGCAGCAGACACATAATCTCCCTCTAGCCGCTCTGTGGTAATTTAGATATATGATACAGACTAACATCTATCTAACAAGTTCCAACTCTAGCAAGAGGGGATAGAAAATGGAGTCTCCAGAACATTGGAAGGGATTTTGTATTATGGCGATTCACAGCAAGTAGAATGCAAAAAATAACTTTCAGAGCAAAATATTGGTTTGGTATAATTAGTCATTCATAGAGCAAATTTTGTATCTTTAAGAGACAAGCAAATGAAAGAAAAACTCGGTTAAGCACCTTTCAGCTTGTTAAAAATCCATTTTGCCTTCTCTTCAACAGTACTTGAGATAGTCTGAAACAGCAAGGAAAGTTTTAGAAAAACCAAAAAATTAGTAACATTAACTCTATATATATATATATCCAAAATGAAGACCAATCTCATATCAAAAAATAAAATTGTTCCTTTTCATTTCATGGTATGATTTACAAGTTATAAAATTTGATACAATAAGGTGTTAAGTATTCCAGTTGTAAACTTACACCTTAACTGACAACCTCAGTTGATAAGCTTAGCTTTGACATTTATGAAATGACTTCTTATAACAAAATAAACTAATCCAAAGAGAAAAGGAACACTGACAAATCATCATCCCAAGGACCTATACCAATGTAACTGTGTATGTAGTTGACATCAATATGCAAAGAAAGATGGACACTCGAATAATTTCATAGAGTAAGTTGAGAATTTGTTTTGTCATTGAAATGATATGATACTCTAGCTCTAGTACAGTGTGGCCAAAGGGATTCATATCACTATAAGCTCTAAGCATACAAAATGATTTTCAGCACACATGAATATCTTAAAATTCTAGTCATACAAGCAGTATAAAACTTAATCTCATAAGGCCAATGCTGGACAAGCGTTTCCAAGACAACATCTTCCTTTGCAACATCTGGCTTTTGAGGTATCTTTTCATTTTTGGCTGCTCAATTAAGTTAAGAGTCATAATTATGATGTAGTAGTTAACATCTATGTCATACAACCCCTATTCATTCACTTTTTTGTGGTTGGGTTCATCATGTTGATTGTATTTACTATACAGAGCTTACTCTTTTATATCCCATAAAATAGATCAATATTCCATTCTATATCCAAACAAAACACTAATGCTTTCTCACCCTTCCTAGTTGTCAGCAACAACATTTCACTGTGTAGTCAGGGATGAGAGAAATGAAAGGAAAATTCTAAGAATTCACACCAAATGAAGCCCTTTAAATCAGTTTAATACAATTTTCAAAAGAAATCTCATTTTTCTAGAACCCAATGGATCAATTTTTTCTAACCTTCCTGCTTTCTTTCCCTTCCTTTCAATAGTCAAATTTCTGAAAGTTTAATGAATTTCCATATCAGCAGAAGTTTAACAACAAAAATGGAGACACAGAAAACAGACACAAATATCGCATTTAGAAAATATCGAAGTTCAGAACAGATGAAACCCTTTTGTTTTTGATAAAAGAAGCCCAAGCAGAATAATGTCATAAAACATTTGAAACTAACCAAAACAAGCCCAAAAAATTACCAAATGTAGCAGTTAAATCACAGTGTAACTTTCATTCCTTTTCCTAATCTCCTTTAAATAAAAATACCCATCTCCCAGTTCTTCGTCTTTCAACAAAAATCCACAGATCTCACACTCCATTAGTAATTTCACACAACTTCTGAAAGACTAGACAAAAACCAGGACAGGAAATTCAACAAAAGGTTAAAATCTAAACTCACATTGATGTCTTGAGAGATGTTGGAGAGCTCTTCCTTAGCTTTTTTAGAGATCCACAGGCTCCCAACCTTAAAACTGCTAACGGTTGTGAGTGCTTTTTCCATTTCCTTGTGTCTTCAGATCTCCCTCTTTAACACTCAAAAATAGTTTGAATGCTAAGTGAGTGAGTACAACAGCTACTACGGTTTCAGTTTACACTTAAAGCCGAATGATAAAGTTAACGACAGATTTTTTTTTTTTTTTTTTTTAAATTGAGTTAAGTTATTATTAGTAAGAAGTATTTGAATTTAAAAATATGTTTGATTCTTTATAATTGTTAATTTAGTTAAATATATTATATAATAAAATATTTAAAATTAATAAAAATATTTTTATCTATCTATTAAATGTTATCTTTAAAAATATGTGGATGGGTGGGAATGTTTTTTTTAATTCATAATTTTTTTTTTATTAGTTATGTTTAGTTAAATTAATCAATTTAAAAGATTTAAAAATAATTAAATTAAATTAAATTAAATTAGGGTGGGATAGAAATATTAAAACGAAGGCACCCAAATGTAGAGACAAACAACACAGCCAAACCGTGCAGGGAAAATAGCGGCGCTCACAGCTGTCGAGGTAATACTAAACAAAAATGTCAATTTTACCCTTATCATTTGGGACCTTTAGTCTAATAGTTTGAAATAACTTTAATAAAAATCGATTTAACATATGAGCTTTGTGTTGAGTTCACATTCACGTACCCTTTTTTTGGACCTTCCATCACTTTGTGAACCAAACTATATATGCTGATGCTGGAACAAAGTTAGCTGTTGAGATGGGTAAAGTCTTAAAGGAGAAGAATTTTTTTTTTGTTTTTTATTTTTCGGGGCAGATGCTTTATATGAACGCTTCTATTGACCTTTATCATGTGGTGGCGGTGGAAGATGCAATATTCTACATGGTGGGGCAAAGTGGTTGCATTTTCCAGCTCAAAAGTTTAGATGATCAACAAAATTTTATAGGCATGTTTGGCTTGTTATTTTTGCCCATATTTTCAATCATATTCTCTAAATAATGTTTGATTTATTATTACAGAAATGTTACTCTATTTTTTTAATTATTTTTAGACCCTATAAGGTTATTAATTTTATAAATACCCCCTGAAAAACAAGTTTAAACATTAACAAAAATACCCCCGTAACCCATACTTGCCAGATTCCGGTAACCACCGTCGGTGGTAACTGGAATCTGCCACAACGGTGAATTACCGATCAGAACTGACTGGTAATTCACCGATCTAGCATTTTCTAGTCAGGTCCACAGTGGCTGACGGCCAAAGAAATGGAATCTTGGCCATCGTTGACCGAAAACGACGGTCAAAGATGGCCGTTGTTTTGGTCTTTTCTGACCGTCACGGCCACAGCAGGCCGTAGATCTGACCTTTTCCGGCCAGATCCACCATGACGCGTTACGACACAGATCCGACCGATTTGTGTCGTAACGTGATTTTCCGGCCAGATTCCGGCGGTGTTGGCCGGAATCTGGCACTGCAGGTGGTGGGGGTATTTTTGTCATTTTATATATTGGAGTGTTTAAAAAATTAGTAAAGTTTGGGGCTTTTTTTATAAATTTTTAAATTTTACCTCGTAATACTCCCCTATTCAACTACCCAATATTATTTCCAAAATCCTATCCAAAATAATAAAATCAAACGCACCCTATATTACCAAGTCATTTGTCAATCTTTTTCTTTTCTCTCAATTATTTGTTTTATCTGCCAACCATTTTATTTATTTATTTTGGTCATCAGGGTGTTCAGACCAATTTACGTATACTTCAACTGATCTCTAAAGTTCATTGAATAGTCTACGTGTACTTAAACTAATTTTCGCCACAATGTTATTGTAGTAGGTGATCACAATGTTTGAATCTAACAACCGAAACTAACCTCCTTGATCGCCATGCCAAACCCATGAGTTTTTTATTTATTTTTTGCATTAACTATCAACACATTTTATTAGGGATGGGAATAAAAACAAGAACATAAAACTAGAAGCCTAATCTAGCTATCAATAGAAAAAGAGCTTGTTGGCAATAATATGTTTGGGAAGTAGCAGGTTTCCAAATGGAGATCAATCAACTAGAGGTGTATCTAATATAAGTGCAAGTATGAATATTAACAATAAAAAGAGACTATGGCATGTATTGACTCATAAATATACATATATTAAAGGTATTATTTTTAGTATAAATAGTTTCCGGACCAAAAAAAAAAAGTGCACATTTGAAGTTGTTTCTGCAATCTCAGTACGTATAAGGTTTTCACAGTAGCAATAGATTCTTGGCATATATCTCTATGAGCCACTACTTGTTCCTTTATTATTTCCCTCTTCTTCGGCTTCTTCCCCGGCTGATGAACTAATGTTCCAACCAAAACTGAACGTTCTGTGTCTCTTGGACAAAATGGAAGAGCTCATAGCCTCATGAATTCTACTCTCCTCCTGTAATTAAACACTGCAAAAATGGAAACGAAAGTGATTGTACAAGGTTAAAAGATAAAATCAGCTAGTGTCGGAATGTACCAAGTAGACCTATTAGTAAAGGTTCTGATTCTCTAGTGACATAAATTATAAATTCAATATTCAATTTATCAGAAAAAAAAAAATGAAGGGATTGACTCCATACTGACTATAGAAGAAAAGAAAGCTCATTCAATTGAACTTCTCTAGAGCTTTACTCTTAGCTTCATAGTCCAGACCAACTCCAGGTTATATCATGATTGAAAGAGGAGACATGGCATCCAGGGGAGTGGATACGCAACACTGAAAGCATGGCACTGCAGCTAGCCAAGATATATGAAACTGAGGGCATTGTATCGCGCAGGTCTACAATGTTAAAAAGAAGCTACAGCTTGTGGTAACAAGAAAATTCATGGAACCTAAATATGTAGAAAGCTTGTAAACCAACTTCATTAGTTCATTGTTCCAAATAGATAGCATGATGCTGAGGCCGAGGCTTTGTAGAAAGCTTGTAAACCAAGAATTGTGTGATTTGATTTCTTTAGCATCACTTGATGCTAAAGAGTCGAAGGATCGCCACCATGCCACCCTCATCATCAATAATGTCCCATTTCTTAGATATAGATCGAACTATTTCTGCAGTCAAAAGAACAATATCTAAGATGTCAACGCTTCATATATTTTTAAAAGTCTTCGAATGGAAATCAGGATGATCGGAAGTTCATCGGAATATTGATACATTGGCTCTAATGACACAACTTTTTGCATCAATGTAAGGGGAAAGGTGTACTGCAACTCCATTGCCGTGTCACAACAAGCTAAAAAGCATAAAAAAGGCCTATAATGACGTTAGTTATGGGTTGCAACAGGCTTAAAAGTATATCCAGGCCTACTACAACGCTAAGTTTGCGTCGAAATAGGCTAAAAAGTCTATCCCTACCACATTTTGATTTAGGAAAGACAACATCTCTCCTGACGTCGTATTGCGGGAGAAGTGGTTTATTCCAACACAAACGTTCGCATCTACATACTTCTATCTCTTCATCCTCGTATTCGTTTCTTGCAGATTTTTTTTTTTTTTTTGGTCTTCGCACTCTTAAAAATATTTTCTCTACATTTTTCGTTTCATGTACCAGAAGCTCTTGGAGTGGATTAAAACCATCACTCAAACATACTAGAGTGTTTGGTTGTGTATGCTACAAGTTCCTGACGATATTCCTCAACTGTATAATCTCAAGCATTTGGAAATGACAATTGAAGTATTAGATGGCAATTACCTTCTTCCTTGTGTGGCTTTCTTGAAAGCAGCTCCTTCATTATATAAATTTACGCTGAAGTTATCAGATGTACAACACTCCTTTGGACTGGTAAATGTCAAGGGTCATCCATATTTAATCCTCGAGGATTTATTAAGCATGGGGGTAGTGGAATTGGTTGGGTTTGTTGGGGTGAACAATAGATAATTATTGACGGTGCAAAATTGCTGGAAAAGATAATAATTAATCCTTGTAAACCACCTTATCAATTGTTAAAAATTGTCTAATTAGCGTGCTATAAGCTAGAGATCAAAACTGACCAAAACGGATGTGCTTTTCTTTTTCGACATGCAAGACAAAAGGATGGACACAACCGCTCAAAAAAGGAGCATGCAAACTCTATACAAAGAGAGAGGGGACACAGCATAAGTGCTCTAAGGGAGCGCACAAGCTCTAAACAAAGAGGCAGGGGCACAGGTGCCCTAAGGAGCACACAAGCTCTAGAAAAAAATCAAATAAAGCAAAATCAGTCTGGCTGGTGCCAGATGGCTACAAAACTTCCTTTATGGGAATTTGTCATACATAAATGAAGATGAACATGAGATGACTCTCAGCTGTTAAATGAATTAATTGTTAAGCTAAGTTTTTAGATCATTTGTATTCAACAATAGACATGTTTTTCTTTTTCGGAAATATAACTGGATAATTTCTTCCCCCAAGAAAGCTTTGGTATGATCTTAGGCTCTTGTCTGTTCAATATCAATATTGCAGCAATTTGATGAAATTTACAGTATCAAATTCAAGCATAAAATGTTCCATATATTTACAGTCCCCCTAATTGACTTTCTTTCATTACAACGGTGGTGTTGGTTGCATTGACATTATTTCAGAGCTCAGGAATCAGGATACTGTAAATTGATATCTATATATTATATATGTTGAACAATAACTACACGTATATAATATGAAGGTTAAGAAAACATCTTCAAAATATGAAACCCTATATATACAGATACATATACAAAGCTACGACTGCTCCTCATAGGAAGGGTGTATGCGTGTTTATAAGTTATTATGGCTGGAAAGAAGATGTAGCTTCTACAGATCAAAGCTATGGCTGTTGAAATGGAATATTGGATGATGGCTATCTCTGGTTAAACTGTGTGACCTGATTTCTTTTGCAACACTTGACTGAAGAGTCGGCGGACCACACACAATGACACCCACATCAACATTGCCCCATTTGTTAGATATGGATCCAAATATTTCTGCAGTAAAAAAGGACATCTCAGAGATCTCAATGCTTCATCATCCATTTGATATTTTCTCCTAAAGTATTTCCTATCCTGACATTTCTTTTTCCATATTTATATTAATTTGTTTATGTAATATATCATCATGGTTTTGTACCGAAAAAGAGAAAGGAAGTAAGAGAGAAAATACCTTTGAAGTCTGGTCTTGAACCATACCGAATAACAGTTGAACTGTTGGGATTCGCTGGTTCAATATCCTTGTGTGCCATAGTCTTGACATTCTGTGATCTGTCAACTCCTATCCCATCATCCTTATGTTCCACTCTTGCAGAATTTCTTCTTCCCCAGAGATGCCATAAACCGATCACGGAGCCTCCAAATATTAGAACACCAGCAACCATACAAGCTATAAAAAGAAGGCCTTTGTACCACCATGAATCTATGCTGAAGCGGTTTACGTAGAAGATATTCAACAAAGCCACCAAAATAATAAAGCCTACTGTAGATGAAATAACATATAGCCCAGACCATATATTATCTCCTGTACCAACCAAAACCGACATGGCACAACCATTGGAGACAGGATAAACAGAAGAGTTCATAGCCTTGTGCTGCATACCCTCTTCCTGCAGAAAAAAAAAAAATGAAATGCCAGAACTCAATTAATTGATTCTAACAAAAAAGTATCAAGGAAAAATTATATAGGAAAAATAATAGAAGAAACTTAACCTACCAAGGGAGGTTCTGATTCTCGAGTGACATATATGCAAGACTCAATATTTAATTTGTCAAAGTAAAATGGACATATTGACTCCATGTCCAAATTTGAAAGAAGAGGAAGCTCATTTGATTTCTTCACTGCCCAAACAATCAAAATGTTTCTTGGTAGACAAGGTTTCCCTTCCCTAAGACGGTGGAGAATATCACTTATGATAGCCAAGAATGGCGAAATTCCAATGCCACCAGCTACCAAGATTAGGTTCTCATACCTAAGAGAACATAAAGGCAAAGTCAAATCATCAGCTTATAAAGGATAAAACTTGCAATCAATCTGAATCTCCAGTAAATACAATTGTAATGTGTAATAACATTACAATTGATGATCAGCTATTATGCACAGACATTTGATCAAGATTTACTCTACATACATTAAGTGGTATGGCAATTCATGTCCGTATGGCCCCTCCACAGAAGCTGTTATCTTGGTATTAGGTAGCTCTTCTTCGGATTCAGCCTCCGATATGCTCAAAATATTTCCCCTTAACTTTTTTGTCCATTCTCCAAGAACCTTTATGAGAACAGACACATGATATTTACCATCTAGAGGACTAGAGGAGACACTGAAAGGATGCCACTGCAGCCAAGATAATTCCCGAATTTGAAGGAAAATGAAACTGAGGGCATTGTACCGCATGTCTGCATAGTTAAAGATGAACCAATTAATGATATGGTAGCTAAAATTTTTCAAGAAAATAATAACTTCATGCAGCATTATAGTTACTTGCAGGTTTTGAAAGAACCAATTCCACAGTCCCACAGGGAAGGCATGAGGCTGAAAGTACATCTACCGTCCTTCTTGATTGGCAGAACCGCAGAAAGCGATCAAGTATGAAAAGAAATATTCCTCCAGCAGCTATACTAAAAATAAAATCACCAACATGCAGTGCCAAGAAGACAACAAAGACTACATATAACTGATGGGTGTAGAAGAACAACTCGAAATATTGCTTTCTCACAGGATTAAGTGATGTCACCCACATCATCAGGCCAGCTAAAAGGCTGATAACTCCTGGAAGAATAGCAATACCAACATTTGCCCACTCCAGTAACTGCATGAAAAAAAATTAAAATATGCAATAAGGGAGTACTTCAGTCTTTTCAGTGAAGCACAAACATGTTTATGAATATGTATGCATTATATTTCGTCTACAAACATACATCTATTTTTAAGCACATATATTCATACGAGCAAGAGAATTAAGTGTGTAAGGACTCACTTCCTTTAGGAGGCGACCTTGAATAGCCCATGCTATCACATAAAATAGCCCATGAAGAGTGAAAAGCAGCATGGTAAGATGCCCCAGCCACACATGATATTTTGTAGCATGCTCAAAAGGGATGTCCACTAGGCGGAGAAGAACAGAACCTCTTGCAACCGGAAGAAACAAAAATGCCAAGCAAAGTAATCCAATCATACCAAAGCGAAGTCCAGACAATTCCAACATGAAAAGACTGAAAGTTCAAGGACACCAGGAAGTCAGCAAATATTATTGATCCTCATAAGTGAAAGAACAAGAAAGCTTATGAATTGCTAACACTAACCTCTTGAAGAATCGAAAAGGTAACATGCTACATGTTTAATGATAACAACCTACTGAAATTGTAGTGCTAGACCAGCAGAAGATTAACAAATAAATAAAAGAAAATTATGAGAACAAGAAATATTGAACAGTATCTCAAAACATATTCAAGTAGAGCTGCGGAGCAGAACATGTGTACGAACAGAGAATATCCATTACAGAGAAAAAAAATTCAGACATGTGAATGCGTAAGAATCTACGGTAGGACCAGTACAATGATAAGGCCAATGGATGTGAGAATCAAATTACTGGTTGAACTTGAAAAATATTGAACTACAAACTTTAACAGGGCTGAAGCTTCAAGCTTTCAAATTCCAATCAGACCAAATTTTGAACTGGACTTGTATAGAAATTAACTAAACCAAGTTCCAATTATTATATTTTATTTCTTCTAACATTTTTCATTATTTAAATTTGCAAACAATCAATTCAGATTGAATCCAGGTCATGCTTTAGCCAGTAAGAACAAAGTTAAAGTAGTCCTCATATGCAGTTTCGATTAAAAACAAAAGTAGGAGTCTTAAACAAGCAGTAGAAAAGAATTGATGGAGAACCATTCTAAAATGAGTGTAACCAGAATTAGTGGCTGACAGTATTTAGAGTAAAAAGAAAAAAAAAAAGATAAAGGAAAAGCGAAAAGCGAAAAGGAGAGCATTCATGAATTGGCAAAACCTATCGACTTCAACAAACTAAAGTTACAATAACCAATTGATTTCTAATAAAAGTAAAGTTTAACAACTAAAATCAATAAATGGGGCAATAGAATTGATCTATGAAAGATAAGATATGGTACCTTTTCTCTTTAGAAGGAATCTGGAACTTGGATAGGAGACTGATATTAGTCATGGTGTAAGCATAAACAGCCCAAATTACGAACACAACAAACAGGACAATCCCAACAAACTCAGCTGCAGATACAACTCCAAATGGTCCATCCACAAGCATAGGAAATGTCCACAACCGAAATCGCGGGTATTTTGAAGTCTTCTTCCTAAACATAAGTTCTATGTTACAAAATAACACATACAACAGACAAATATTCACTATCACAGAATCGCATACCTTGGGAGATCCTCTTCCCCAGAGATAATAAGATGCACAATGGAAAGAAAAGCAATAACAAGGACTGGTCCACTGAATGCCAAAAATATACTTCCTGCAATATTACAAAGTATCAAACTTGAGACGACTAACAAGACAACAGTAACAAAGATGAATTATAGAGAGCCAAAAGTTTGAATTTTCCAACCTGTAACACCGAAAACAGTTCCAGTGGTGGCTTGAATCCATTTCTCAAACAGTTGGGTACCAAATTCTGATGGGTACACAAAAATGAGAGCAATCCAAGCAACAAAAAGCACCCACATTAAAAACTTGAGAACCCATTTGACTGATGATACAAACAGAGACGTCTTCTTCACATAAACAGCCTCAAGACCTTCATTTTGAAGAAGAGGTTCATCCATGGCAACAAAATCACTTCTTTTTTCTTTTTCAGAGTTTCTCTGGTGTGCAGTGAGCTGATGAGTGAACCCAGAAGGCCAAAGCTACATAAATACAAGTAAAGATGGGAAAAATTCCAAACTTTGTGGAACCCCAGTCCCATAAAAACCAAGTATATTAAGGATTTGTCGTTTTATACATGAAAAGAATTTGGAATTAAGGATAACTAAAACAAAGCCACACAAAAAAAGGGGGAGCAGTGTCCACTGATTGCTTAAAAAATCTGATGAGAAATGAATTCCCACCAGAATTAACAGATTACAAGTGTGGATAAATGAAACTTGGAATGAGTGGTGGCTTTCATTCCAAGTAATATGAAGAATTAAAAAAAAAAAAAAAAACATAAAACATAAGGTGGTTGTGACTTGTCAATTGTCAAATGTAAATTATTGAGGAAGGCAAGGTCCACTAATTCTGTACCTTAACCATAAATACATCTCATATCACTAGTCATTTCCCAATCAATAGCAATTGGGAGGAAGCCCCTTACAAAACTTAAATCATGCCAAGAAACTATTAAAAATCATAATGTAATGCCTTCAACTTTAACTTCTTTTTAAAGCAAGAATTTTGCTCGAGGAGATTATTATAATACAAACTGACAATTTTATTTCCTTCAGTAACTTTAATCATGGTCTACACATTTCAAAGTTGAAAAAGAGCCCCTATTGTGTATGAACACAATTCTCTTAATTTCGCATTTCAAGTTGAGAAGCAGGCTTCTGCAATTAATCATTATATTAACATTATTTTAAGTCCTTTATTTTTAACCCCTGTTTGTAGCCTACTGGAACTAGTTATTAAATGTTACTTTAGTACAAACTCAACATCTCGTAATTATTGAGAAGAAACCACAAATCAAGCACAGTTAAACTGTTGAAGATTTTTTAGGTTTGATTATTTCTCAGTAATTATCTATCATTAAGTTGCTGATTGTAACTGCTTATTCTCTCTTTATGTTAGGCTATCAAAATCAAGTCAATTGTTATTCTAAACAGTCTTTGACACTTTGAATGAGAATCAAAGTATGCTACTCAATACAAAGCTTTTGATTCTCCCTGTTTTAACACCATTGAATTGATGAAAAAGATAAATCTCGCACAGATAATATAAAATATGTGAAGTAACAAAATCACAACTCTATATATATTATATTGATTCTTTGGTCAAACAAACCTAATAAATTGTTACATTATTCGAACTATCAATTCTTATCATAAGATTGATCCAATGGATGAGAGTCATTTATGGTCAAATCTGTTTTACTAATAAAAGTATTAAGAGAGTCCAATAATACAGTGAATGCAACGATTTCTCTCTTCTAATTTGATTACATGTTTTTTCAATCATGAAGTTGAGAATGCAGAAAACACGTTTACTAAATACCCATGTGGTTTTTAATTTAGCTCATATTTAGGGGAAGCTGGCTTAATAATTTGATTTCACTTTTAAGAAAATCCCCACGTTGCTTAATTGGTTATCATTAAAATAAACACAAAAGATTTTTGGATAGAGCTTGCACTTCAACATTAAGATTTTTGGTTCACCATGAACTTGAAGAAACTAGAGCAAAGATTTGTATTTGTAGATTTACTGTTCGTCAAATTGTAAAATTTATTAAGAGTTAACGATTTGTTCCTAACCCAAAAAATGGCCCATTGACAAATATATACCCGCCCATTTTTAAAATACCTTTTCACTACCCAAATATTATGTTTTCCTATGAGTTGGGTAGGAAATATAGCGATTTACGAAAAAAAAAAAAAAAAACCCTCTTTTTTTTTCTCTTCTTAACCTCTTCCATTGCTGGCAATTGCCATCGGTGTTGGGGAGTGCCGGTGACCAGAAAATAAACAAACAAATTACAAATACTACAAATAAACATTCTTTAATTGTCTTTGAACCCAACAAACACAAAAACCGAACGAATCAGACCTAATCAATCGATCAAAACTTGAAAACCTTGGGGTGGGGAAGTTTCAATTGCAGACAATTATTGAGCAAACGGAATCAAGAATTTTAGGGCTTTTGAAGAGGAAGATCCAGGGAGTCGATTGGTGCTGGCAAGGATGATTTCTGACACCGAATACGGCCGGAAGTCGGCTTGGAAGTTGAAAGGTAGCGCGATGCACGACCGGTGATCGACAAACAAGGGACGATGATAGTGGTAAGGGTTTTGTAGAGTGGATCGTGGGGAGTGTGATGTTGGTGTCTAGGGGAATTTCTAGCTAAAAATCGATCGAAAATCCGGCTTGAAGAGTCGGCGGTGAGAATGGAGGTGGTGGTGGGAAATGGTGAGTGATGATGGCAAATGAAGGTTTGGGCTTTGTACAGGAGGTGATGAGGATTTTGTGAGTGGTCTCAGAAGTAATTTGAACACTAGGATCGAACCAAAAAGGGCAAAAATCGTGAATGTGACGCTGCTAATGTGCGTCATCCCTTTTCTTTTCTTCTTCTCCAACGACTAAATGTTTGTTGACCATTCTACCCTCAATAATAATGAACTTTTGACCATTTTACCTTTTCTCATAATGAAAATTACTAACAAAATTGTGCTGGACGGATATGAATTTGTTAATGCTCATTTTTTTGGGTGGGAACATGTCGTTAACTCTGTTTATTAATGATAAGACTGAATAAACATAATAGAAAAGGCAATAAATTTTTTCTACGAATGTCATTTTCTGAAAATCTTGATGACAAAATGGTGGGATCTGCTGATGGCCACATATTTGTATTGATGCATAAAGAAACCGATTGAGTTCACTCATTTAATTATATCATTCACAGAAGGATGCTATTCTCTGAAGGAATTAATCGACTGGTTTTTGCACTTAGTTTTTATGTTAGAATCACCTTTTTCATGATTAAAATTAATTAGAATTTGAAAGGTTTAGGCTTTGTATATAGCAGAGATTTAATATCAACTTATATGATAAACAACTTGTTTTAATATGCAGAAACTACAAAATATTATCTAATATCTCTGTTTCTGTGAACCAGGAATATGTATGAAGCATAACCAACAGTCAAATGGAAGATTGGATTGCAGATATATGATAAACAACTGGTGGTTCTAACTGCAGCTGCGTTTGCATCCTAAGTTTTTTCAATCAAATCAGAAGCAGTTGATACAATATAATATGAACTGGTGCTGATCATGATCATGATTAACCATTAGTTTGTTTGTTAATTTACAAACTGAAACTATGGCTGTGGAAATGAAAAATTGGACGATAATGTTTTGTTCTCATCAGATTCAATGACCTACATTCCTTAGCAACGCTTGATTCAAGAGCTGGAGGACCACATACTATAACTCCCACATCAACATGGCCCCATCGCTCACTTATGGATTCAAATATTTCTGCCACCATAATCACAAACATGTCAGTTTCAGCGTTATTAACATAAAGATCCATGTAAAATTGTCTTTTAATTACTTGGCATCATCTAATATATTCCGGAATTTAAAAAAATCAAAACATCTGCATGAGAGTAGCGAATTAATGTATGTTTATCCTATTCATTATGAAAAACTATAGAACATACGTATTGTCTTGTGATACTACATCAGTAATACAATCGCCGTATCATACTGTTAGGATCCCACATCGGGATCTCACACCCACCAAGTGTAGTACTTAAGCCTAGAGGCTATCCCACCTATCAAGCCGGTCTTTTAGATTGAGCTCTCTCTTGGGGTTGAGTACTAATATTGGTGCTTTCGTTGAGAGCTGAGCTGCGGAAATGGCTATCTATAGGCTAGATTAAGGTGCAGCGTTCTCTTCTTGGAAGGAGGTATTGCATCGAATAACTGATAGGTGAGTAAAGCCGCTCAAAGGGGTAAAAGGCTACCGTCAAGTCAGTTTCAATAAAGTGAAAGTCGTCGTGGATGTCGACTTTTGAAGGAGGGTGCAATGTTAGGATCCCACATCGAGATCTTACATCCACCAAGTGTAATACTTAAGCCTAGAGGTTGTCCCACCTATCAAGCCAGTCTTTTGGATTGGGCTCTCCCTTTGGCTTAAGTACTAACACATACCATAGATTTTCTCAAAATAACTTAAAGAGTAATAAATGATAGATGCAGGAAATGTACCTTGGAGATCTGGTCTTGAACCATACCGAATTGTTGTTGAAGTATATAGATCTTGACTTAAACAATCCTTATCTGCTGTGGGATGTTCTATTTCATTATGTTCTATTATATGATGATCCTCACCATTCATTTTCCTTTCTGAGAGATGCCATATCCCAACGACAAGTCCTCCAAAGATTAAAACACTGACAACCATACATATTACAAAGAGAAGGCCATGGTACCAACCCAAACTTAAGTCTTTAGGGTTTATGTAAAACACATTCAACAAATACACCACGGCAATGAAGCCAAGTGTAGTTGAGATTAGATATATCCCAAACCATATATTATTATTTCCTGTACCAACCAGAACAGACATGGTTTTTCCTTTGTAGACAGGGCTAACAAAAGAGTTTGTGGCTTTGAATTCAACTAGTCTACCCTCCTCTTCATCCTGCAGTTAACAGCAAAAAAAATTAACCAATGTTATAAGTCCACCATTATTGTTACGAGTCCATCGTTGTAATTTTATAAAATTCAACGATAAACTTATAAAAAGACACTGATATCATAATTGTATTGTAAATGGACTGATAATGAAAGTAGTGGACCTACCAATGGAGGTTGAGATTGCTGGGTGACATATATTAGGATATCAAGATTTACTTCAATATTGGAGAAGTTCCTGTTGATCAGGGAAAGAAGAGATAGGTGGTTTGATGTTTTCACTGCCCAGACAATTAATATATTTTTCACTAGACAAGGTTTCCCTTGCCTTTTTCGATGAAAAATATCACTCAATACAGCCAGAAATGGTGAAATCCCAATGCCACCTGCTACTAACACAAGCTTTTCATACCTAAAACAACAAAATCAATTACCAAGTCAGTCCAAATTAATATTTCAATATAATTAAGTTGGTCTAATTACAGATAATTAATGACTTACATTAAGTGGTGTGGTAATTCATGTCCATAAGGCCCCTCAACAGAAGCTGTTATCATCCTAAAAGGAGATTGGAGATTTATTCCGTCTTGATATAATTCAATTACCGCAGAAACATTTGAGATATTTTCTTCTATATTTTGTGTCCACTCACCAAAAGTCTTTATCAAAATAGAAAACTGATGTTCACCAGTACCACTGACAGATGAAACACTGAAAGGATGCCATTGCAGCAATGATGCTTCTCGAACTTGAAGGAATATAAAACTAAGGGCGTCGCAGTGAAGACCTGCAGAAAAAAAATTAACCTAGTTAATTCACTTATATTATATATAATATATAGTTGGTCTCTTATGCAAAGTATCATATTTTTTCAAAATAAAAACCTCATTAATTAGTGTTGAATAATTATTTACCAATTTTTCATCAAAGATAATAAAATTTTATCATTAGCATTAACTGTCAACCACAAAGATAAAAAAGTCATTGTCAAGATTTAAAAAATGGATGGACATCCAAATCAGAAAATGACACTGCACATGCATATGTATACAGATAATACAAAAGCCCTGGAAGTAATTACTTTGAGGTTTAGAAAGGACCAGTTCTACAATTCCACCGGGAAAGCATGTGGCTGAAACTATATCAACAGTCTTTCGAGATTGGCAAAATCTCAGAAATCGATCAAGCATATAGAGGAATATAGTTCCAGCAACTATGCTGAAAAAGATTACACCAACATGCAAAGCCAAGAAGATGACAAATATTATGTAGAGTTGGTGTGTGTAAAAAAAGACTTCGAAGTATTTTGTCCTCACGAATGGAAGTGAAGTGATCCACATCAACAAACCAGCTGTGAGGCCAATAACACCTGCAAGATTGGCTGTATCACTTTCCTGCCACTCTAACATCTGCAAATTGTACATAAAAGTTAGCTTTAAATACACATCTCACTCGTGATTATATTAATTGAAGTTAGATATAATTTGTCAAACCGTATATAGTTGATGTGATAGGCTTGTCTCACATAATTATACAATGAATAGACACTTGTGAACTAATTATGGGGTAACATACATATTATATATAATATTGATGTAACAAATAATTACGACGTAAAAGTTTTTAAATCAATAACAAAAGATCCTTATAAGATTTAAAATAGGAATATAGAATATGTTATTCATCTATTTCAATCCAACGGTTAATTGATAAAACTTGAAATATCTTAATGAATGTTAATAATTTGTTATGTGTATATATACATTACCCTTAATTATTTTTCAAGCAAACAATAAATATTAATTCTGAAAGAGAATAAATTGAAGGATGACTCACTTTTTTAAGGAGATCTCCTTGTAGTGACCATTCAATTACATAACAGAGTCCATGGAGAGTGAAGAAGAGCATAGTGAGATGTCCCAGCCATACATGATATCTTGCAGCATGTCCAAAAGGTATATCAATGAGACGAAGAAGAATCGACCCTCTCGCTATTGGAATAAACAGAAATGCCAACAAGATTATCCCAATCTGCGCCAAAGAAAATCCCCAGATATCCAAAATGTAACAACTGGCCACGTCCCAATCACAGCAAACAAGTTAGTCATGCAGTCATAAATAAAGGAATTAAATTATATTTACTGGGATAACGTTACTCTCCATCCAAACCATTAGTTTATGATATTCAATCAATCTTTGGATTATGATCCAAAGGTTCAGGTTACGTACATTTTTTGTGTGGTTGTTGTGAATGGGGACTCATCTTTAACGGAGCTAAGATTCTGAATGGCATAAATATATATACACCAAACAAGGTATACAGCAAAGAGGAGAATTCCAATAAACTCAGCCGCAGAAACAACACCAAGAGGTCCATCCACAAGAAGAGGAAATGTGCATAACCGGTAACTTGGAGCCTTCTTCCTGCAAACAAAAATTAATTGTATATTCATAAAATTATATACAATTATTCAATCTCTCCTACAAACATTCTCATTTTTTCAATATCCGTACCTCAACTCTTACTTGTGAGAGTTAAGCTCATTCATACATGGGGTAACTTTGACAAGTAAGATTTTTGTTTTTTAACGAGAGAAACAACAAAATCTTACGTGTGATCATAAGTTAACTCTTGTTAGCAAGAATTCAGGTCCAGACTTTAAGTCTATACTTGAGAATTTTTGTATATATAATTAAGAAGTACCCATTTACAGAACATACTCTTGGACTTTCTGATCCTTCCCAGAAATGATAAGATATGGTATCGAGAAAAATGCAATAAGAAGAATGGGGCCGCTGAATAATAAGAACACAGGTCCTACAAAATAAGTTTAAGATATTAATAAGAAAACAAATATAATTAAAATTAAGAATATAATTGAATAGAAGAATAACTATTACCTTCAAGCCCAAGAAAAGTTCCGGAGGAGAAAGAGGTGGCACTCAAAATAAATTCATACGTCAAGTTGAGTGGGAACAGAAAGGCAAGAACGACCCAAGTAATGAAAATAAGCCACGTTACTATCGTGAGAATCCATTTGAGTGAAGATAAAAAGAAACACTTCTTCTCGAGATTAACACTTGGAAGAACAAGAAGAAGTTGTTCTTGAGCTGAATGTTCATCCATGGAAAACCTCTAGCTAGCTTCTATAATATGCATTCATCATGACCATTACAAAGAATATTTATACTGCAAAATTTAATGCATGCATGGTGAAATTTTTTTTACTTTATTGAAGAAGAAACCTGTCCACAACTTGATGTGACTGCAACCTAACTTTCATGAGATCGATAGTTTAACTTACTAGTCCAATCATGGTGGAATATCAAATTTAATTTCTATACGTATGGCTTGTATGTGTAATGAGACTTCATATATAGAGTAAACAAGATGTTCCCACCCAAAGTTTAGCGAAACCCCTTGGTACCCTTGATTTCGTAAATTTCACATTCCCACCCTTAAATGGACGTCGTTAGTGATGGATGGGTTCAGACACAGGGGCAAAGGGCTCTTTTACCAAACTGCCCTTACACCTCCTTCTTCATCATCTCCCCTGCCACCATCACACGAACCCCTGTACTCTTCTCAACAAAACACACCCCACCACCGGCCGTCCCCACTCACCATTTGCTGTCCACGATCTACTCCAGGGGCCGCACGACAGTCGTACTTTGCGACGTTTCCCTCTACAAATCGTCAGTTTTTTCCCTCCGCACGACAGGGGCAGTCGTGCGTAGATGTGGTTGGGTGGGTGAGGTTTTTTGTCGGATAAGTGGGGGGCGGCTTGGGAAGGCAGCTGGGTCAAGGTGGTGGATATGGTTGACAAACAACACACAATCAAACTCTCACAAACTTCCACAATCAACACACTTCCACAAACTACACACAAACAATCAACAAACTCCAACAAATCAACAAGCAATCAAACTCCCACAAGCACTCCCGTAACACAAAACTCCAACCAATGGCGGCAGGGACTCGCGCGATTGAACGTGCAATCGACCACGGCAAGGCGAAGGGTAGTGGAGATGGATTTGTGATTCGTGCATCCATCCCTCCCGTTTCAAGACCAGACACCGCCTGGCCAGCAATCTCGGTTGGGATCTCCTGGCCAGCGGTGGTAGAGGGTGTTGACGATGCAGCTGGAACTCAGCTCCACCATTTGTCGCCGGCCAAAGAGAGGAAAGATAAGAAGAGAAGGAAAGGGAAGGGAAGAGAAGAAAGAAGGGAAGAATATGGTAGGCCTTGGTGAAGAAAGACTGTAGAGAGAGGGAGAAAACGAGTGGAACAAAGAGAGAGCTCCACAGTGAAGGAAAGGACCATTTTAGCCTTTAACGGTTTAAAAAATGAAACGGGAAATGAAACAAGGGGTACCAATCTGGATTTCGCTAAACCTTGGGTGGGACATGTCGACTACTCTTATATATATTTGTTCCATTTATATTGATCAGGGTTAATGTTAATTTCAACTTTGTATTAACCCTTAGAATACGATAAATCAACCTTTTAATCATAATCCAACGGTTCAAATATAGGATAACGATACCCAATAACTGAAAAATATCTACTCTATCATCTATAATTAATCTTGTATCCAGGACTGAGTGTAAGTGTATGGTAGAGCAGACTAGCACTATCCAAGCCTGCAATTTTCGAGCCAAGAGTTCAGACAATTGCCCATTATGTCAGTCTCTTCGACGTCAATTCTAAATTAAATGTGTAGAAATTGATGTTTTCACCAACTGACCATAAAGAAAATGTACCTTATAATTTATATAGAGAGAGTCATAAATTTCGTGCAGTCATTGTCATTAAAATGCAACAAACTAATTCCCTGGTTCATATTTTCTTTGGATTAGGAAGCATTACAATCGTACCAGCTGATGTTGAAGATGACACATAGAAATAATTCTCTGCATTATTGTTGCCGAAATGAAATGCACCTTTCATACATATCCATTCATTAACTAATTGGTAAAGGTGAACGGATGCAT
Source organism: Pistacia vera (assembly GCF_008641045.1). Classification (NCBI taxonomy): domain Eukaryota; kingdom Viridiplantae; phylum Streptophyta; class Magnoliopsida; order Sapindales; family Anacardiaceae; genus Pistacia; species Pistacia vera. The sequence continues at coordinate 106,910 of NW_022196863.1, forward strand.
TACGCCACATTAATTTCTATACAATTTTATCAATATCCAATCAATCTTGTTAATCTTATATTAATTTAAATAGTTGGAAATTAATCAACGAAACAAACTAAACAGATTAAAGAAGATGAACTTTATACAAAAGCAAATTAAAATTATTGTAAATTAAATTTACCAATTAGTTAGAAGAAGGAAGATGAGATTTATGTGTATTATAATGATGGAGAGACGCAATAAATTGCATTGTATAAGTCTAATATCTAATTCTAATATCCATTTTAGATAATAATATTTCCTAAATTCTAATATCTAATTTTATACACATAAGTCTTACTACATATCTAACAAGTTACTAATGTTATATCTAACAAGTCTTACTATAAATTATAATTAATTTGTAAATTCGATAATAGATTTTTGTTGTAAAATTATCTATAATCTAACTATTTATAATGTAATGAAGTAATGTATAAAATAATCATTGAATTGTAAAATAATAATAATAATAATAATAATAAAGATAAAGATAAAAAAATGTATCACATTTTTTAGTCCAAAAATTAAGTTGATATAACTTGACCTGATTCATAGTAAAAGGTCAATGGTATGCCGTAATTGTTTCCTTAATCTTCATAATTAGCAAATTGAATTGGGTTAATTAGTCTGAGTGCTTAATGTTAAAGCATTTAATTAATCTTCATAATCCTACGGACACCGACGTTTTACACCGAAATGTTAAACTAAACGACGTATCACCTGAGTCAAATAAACTACATAACACGTTAAGTGATATTTCGTAAATGAACGGTCATTCATTTGAAATGAACTCTAGTCCATATTATATAGACAAGAGTCCATTTACTATGAACGGGAGTCCACCTATAAGGACGTCTGTCTATAGTTTAAATTAAAAAAATTAATAAAAAATAATGAACATCCGTCCATAATATATGGATGGGCATAAGGCGTCTCTACTAAATGGACATACGTCCCTATTAGATGGACATCCGTCCTTTGTTTCAATTAAAAAAAAAAAGAAAAAAAAATAAAGTAATCTTATTCTTTTAGCCAAAGTCTATGAACATTCATGCTACCTATTTCTTTACTTTATTTTTTATTTCAGATGGTGGAACCCTTGATTGCATTGATGTATGCATGACACCTGTTTTTTACTTTATTTTTTATTACAGATGGTGGACCCTTTGACTTTTTTGATGTAAGCAGTTCAAGTGATAAACTGCTTTTTACTTAGCGTTTGTGTTTAAACGTAAATAGAAATAGGAGTTTAGAAGAAAAAAATAAAAGGAACATTGCGGGAAAGAGAAGATTCTTTTGTAGAGCAGAGCCCCTATTTAATGGACACGCGTTTATCTAAAAGGGATATCCATCCATTGCTTTTGTTTTTAATTTTTTTTTTTTAATTTAAACTATGAACGGATGTCCTTATAGGTGGACTCCCGTCCAAAAGAAAGGACGTCCATCCATTTCAAATGAATGGTCGTCCAATAAAAATGGATCGTCGTCTATATTTGATGGACGACCGTTCATTCGTGAAATATTTCTTAACGTGCTACGTGGCTCGTCTGACTCAGATGACATATTGTTCGGTTTAACATTTTGGTACAAAGTGTCGGTGTCCGTAGCATTATTGTTAAACAAAAGTGCTTCTATCAAATATAATTGTCATTTCATTTGATATGAGATTATCCTGAATTTTACTAGTCATTTTCAATTGAGATTAATGTAATTAAGTATTTGATTAAAGTAATTAAGCATTTGATTAGCTCTTGAGAATTTTCTTATATAAAAAATAATTTTATTGATAAAAAAGGAAAATATGTAAATCATTTTGTTGATGCGTGATTTAGACACCAACTAATTGACACGTGTGCAGCGTTGTTTGGACAAGGAACACACGTGAATATGGATTATGAATAAGGAATAAATGCGATGAAAGCTTTTAAAGTGGTTCGGATGCTAAGGTAGCAAATCCTACGTCCACTGATGTGTATTAATATGGTGGGTTAGGTCGCTAAAGCAGACTGACTTACAAATGATTGAACAGTCAATACAAAGCTTTGTTTAGTGAGAGAGAGAATACAAATGTAAAATGATCGAATCCCTTTAATGAAGGGGTCTTCCTCTTCTTATACCAAGCTAAATGCGTGTAATGATCATTAAATCCTTGGGTTGGTGTGTGTGTCAGGATGTAATCTGGCTTTACGTCCCATTACCCATTTTCCAAGCCGATTTCACGCGATTTGGAGCAGGTTAGCAGACACGTGGGAGCACCAGGGCGTTTGGCAGGCTGACGTGCGCTTACCGTTCTGACGGGAGCAGGCCACGTTTCGTCACGCAATCCCCGTCAGCCTTTGTTTCCAGGCATAACAGAAGCCCCCTAGTTTGTAAGGTTTGAGGGTCGAACCTGGAAACTAAGTCATGCCGCGATTGGAGGTTTTGGTTGTTTCGACCTGAATAGAAGAAGCTCGGGACACGACCTTCGGCGAACACGACTCGCACAATTTCGCCCAAACGACCCGACAATCGTCATTTTAACAACCTGGATTCGTCGGGCGCTCTTTACGTGCTTGGAGAGATTCAATGAACCTGCATCCACGCTGTCAGGCGCTTTGCACGAGCTGCAGTGTCTGCCAGAAGCATTAAATGCGCTGTGCTGACTCGGCGTCGTTTTGACAGCTTTAACTGCACGACGCATTTGAAACGATAACTCCTATCACGGCATTTAATGCGACGTGGGGTGCATTAAATGCGGGGAGAGAGAGAAGTCCATCGTTTCAGTTCCGAGAGGTAGTAACCGTCGATTCGCAGTCCATAAAAAACTCACCTTTTCATATGAGGTCACGAAAACCCCTTGCTTCGAGTGACAAGCCTTTGCAAACCAGAAATTATTCTTTTCGATCGGCGCTTCTCAGGCAACTGAAACGAGTTTCGGCCCGGTTACGCATCCCAAAAGGTAAGATTCCTTCTTTTTTTTTTTTTTTTTTTTTTTTTTTTGCATTTGTTTGGTTGGTGGGCAACGGCGTTGGGTCTCCTGGTGTTCCACCAGAGGTGTGCCACTGTTGCCGGACTAGAACCGTGGGTGGCGGCTTGAGTTACTGTTAGGGTTTTAGGAATTTGTCCCCTGCCGCCGCACGGGACAAAATACGAAGGCCTAAATGACCGTGTCTGTCGGTGTTGCAGACTCTGGAATGGAACCGTCAACATCCAGACCCGAGGAAGGAGCCAGCTCGTCCTAGCGGGAAGTTTCTGAGGACGCATCTCTTGATGTCTTCTCGGTTCTCACCCATGAGGAGTTCAATAGGATAAAAAAGCAGTTTGATGTCCGCATAGAGGTGTTCCTCGACCACACCAGGCCGTCACGGCGTCCTGCTGATGGCCTTGCTGCGATCTCCAAAGAGATCTTCAAGGGTGGAAGGACGATCCCCTTCCATCCTTTCATCAGGTCGGTCCTGGATCACTTCAGGATCGCACCGATGCAACTCACACCAAACGCGTATGTCATCACCGTCGCGATGTACATCGCGTGCTGCGTAAGCGGCTTGGACGAGCCAACGGCGGTGGAGCTCGGCGTCGCCTATTACCTTAAAAAGAGTAGGGACAAGGATTCATATTACTTGTCCCGGCGACCTACCATTGCCGAGGGGATACATAGCTATCCCAGCAACGCGGGGGCCTACGAGACGAAATTCTTCTTTTTCTGCTATGACGGCTACTGTCGCTTTCAGATACCAAGTAGGTTCTTCCTCGCTAGGCATATTATCTGTTCGCATGCTCTATAATAACGACATGTATTCTTTTGCAGTTAACAGAACGACCAGCCAAGACCTACTTGACGACCCGGACAGGCTCGTATCTTTTGAAGTACTAGACGAGGAAAGTTGGGACGCGAGGAAGCTCGTGACAACCGCGAACTTGCGGAAGTACGGTTTTATCAGCAACAACGCGTCTTTAGAACCCTTGGAAGGTAAGTTACATTGATTTCCGTCCTGGTCGCGGAGCAGTTTTGTTTACTAACGTACTTGCATGCAGAAACTATGCCCCCGAAGGAATCCGCAGCCCCGCCTAGCACCGTTCGTCTTCCCTCGATCGAGGAGAGAGCGAGTGGCCGAAGCTGCTCGTCCCATTCCTGCACAACCGGTGCGAACTGCCGCACCTTCACAGCCCCCTGTGCATGAAACGACCAGGGCAGAGCAGGTCGCTCAGGCACCATCGGCGCGCCCAAGGCGTAAGGCTCCGGCCCAAAGGTCGAAGAAGAGGAAACAGGTTCAGGCCGAAGAGTCTGAGACCGAATCCGAGGAGGAGCCCTTGAGGTCGCGAAAGTACTCAAGGAGGTCGGGCAAGGAACCTGCAAGTGAGGCGATCACCGCCGACAAGGCGAAGGACATACCAGTGCTGGACTCGCTGGGGAGCCTGCCCGAGTACCTGCAGCCGATAGTCTATTCTCTGCTCGAGTGTGGACTATCGGAGTCTTATGATGAGTTCGCTGACACGGGCGACGACCTGATGACCACGTCGTTCCAGCATCTAAGCAAGGTAAACGAGCTACTGTTAAAATTTTGTTCTGGTTCATTTCTAACCATTTCTTGCTCGCAGGCTCTACTTGCGATGAGGATGTCTATGGAGAGGACTCGGCTGGGAGCCGCGAAGGGGTCCAGCGACCTACAGGAGGAGGTCGCGAAGCTCAAGAAAAGCCTGGAGTCCGTCAAAGCTGAAAGAACACAATCATTCGATGTGGCGAACAGGTATCTGAGCCAAAAGGATGCTGCTTTATGAACGGTGGACTTCCAAAAGGCGGAGCTTGAGCGACGTGTGGAGGATGTGAAGGAACTCCAAAGGACAACCGCCAGGCTCTCCAAAGTGGTCGGGGAGAAGGACTAGGAGATCCAGGCGGCCTCCATATGGGCCCAGTGAGTTGAACAGGAAAAAGAGGCCTCCGAACAGCAGAGGCAAGCTCTTGAGGCCGAACTTCAGGAGAGTCGGGAAAAGATTGCTTCACTGACTGAAGAAATGTGGATTCAGTCAGAGGAGACGGAGGAAAAGGCCACCGACTGGGCGATCGGGTGTATTTATTCCCTCCGATTAAGAAACCCAGATATGGACATTTCCGACCTCCCGGAGGGGTGGCGAGAGACTTTGCGGATCATGGTTGAGGAAGATGATCAGGCAGCCGCGGCCACCCAACGACCCGACCAGGCAGGGGGTTCTGGTTCGAAGGATCCCCCCGACCAGCCGTAGTGTAATGAGTCGACTCCATTGTAATTGGGTCTAACTTTTGTTTGTACATAAATGAAGATACATTTTCTTTTTAATTGCAGTTCGCTTTTTCATACATAAGTTCAATTTACAATTCAGTTTACATAAGCAATATTACATGCGAATTCTTACACGCGAACAGAACACATACGAATTGTTTCCAGCGAACAAAATTAAGCTTTACATTAAAAATGAAATTAACATAAACTGATTGAGAGCTGAGTTCGGGATTACTGATAGTATGGCCAGAGGTGTTCGGCAATCCAAGCTCGGGATACTTTGGAACCATTCAGTCTTTTGAGATGGTAAGTCCCCAGTCTGATCACCTTGTCGACCCGGTACGGCCCTTCCCAGTTAGGTCCTAGTACCCCCGCACTCGGCTCTCTGGTCCCAAGGAGAACTTCCTTTAGCACAAGGTCCCCGACCTGGAAGTCTCTTCGCTTGACCTTTGAATCGAAAAACCTCTTTGCTCGCTACTGGTAGGCTGCTATCCTTAGCGAAGCCTTGCTGCGATGCTCTTCAACGAGATCCAAACTTGTCTCATAAGTGCTTCGTTTTCAACCTCATCGTACAAGTCCCTCCAAAGAGAACCAGTTCCCACCTCTACAAGGATCATCGCTTCGCAGCCATAGGCTAGCGAAAAAGGGATCTCTGAGGTGGAAGTTCTTGGAGTTGTCCTGTACGCCCATAAGACTTCGGGGAGATCGTCAGCCCAATTTCCTTTGGCCACCCCGAGCTTGGCCTTTAGAGTGTGCTTGATGGTCTGGTTGACTGCTTCAACTTGGCCATTTGCTTGCGGTCTGGCGACTGAGGCGAATTTTTTATGGATGCCCAGCTCGTCGCAGAACTGTTTGAACTCCTCGTTGTCAAATTGCTTTCCATTGTCCGAGATGAGGGTGTGGGGAATTCCGTAGCGGCACACTATGCTCTTGAAAACGAAGTCCTTCAGCTTTCTGGTCGTGATCGCGGCCAGTGATTCGGCTTCCACCCATTTCGTGAAATAATCTACCGCGACCACAACATACTTGACCCCGCCCTTTCCAACTAACATGGGACCGATAAGGTCGATCCCCCACATGGAAAATGGCTAGGGGCTATACATGGTTATCAGCTCGTGCGAGGGGGCTCGCGGAATGTTCGCGAACCGCTGGCATTTGTCACATTTTTTGACAAAATTGTGCGTATCTTCTTGGATCCGGGGCCAATAATATCCTTGACGAACAACCTTGTTCGCAAGAGACCGAGCAGCCGTATGGTTACCGTAGATCCCTTTATGAATCTCCCTCATGATGTAGTCTGCTTCTTCACGGGTTACACATCAGAAGAGAGGGGCACTGAATCCTCTCCTGTAAAGCTGGTCCCCGATGAGTGTGTAACGAGTAGATCTTACTCGTAGGACCCTTGCCTCGATCTTGTCGCTTGGCAAGGTCTCATCCTTAAGGTACTGAATAATGGGAGTCATCCAGGAATCTGGTTGGTTCACGTTTACGGCCTGTTCGGTCGAGCTGGTAGTTGGAGCATCGACGAAACGAACAGGAATGTTGTTTGGAGCCTCTGAGTCCAACGACGAGGCTATCTTTGCCAAGGCGTCCGCTATAGAGTTGCTATCTCTGGGGATCTGAGTGATTTCAAAGTGCTTAAACGACCCCAAAGCGGTCTTAGCCTCTTTCAGGTAGCGGACCATGTTCTCTTCCTTGGCTTGGTATCCCCCTAGAATTTGGGTTGACGACCAGCATAGAGTCGCTGTAAATGCTGATCGCGGTTGTACCTATTTCTTTGGCAAGTCACAACCCGGCGAGTAGGGCCTCATATTCTGCCTCATTATTGGTCGCCTTAAACCCGAACCGGAGAATACCATGAATTCGAGCCCCTTCGGGGCTTACAAGGAGGAGATCCGCACCGGCTCTTTTCCTGTTCGATGACCCGTCGACGTAGAGGTTCCAGGTCGACAGGTTCTGCATATTTTCTTGCACGATCTCGCTGGGCTGTTGCTCGCTCGGGAGATAGGAAAATTCTGAGATGAAGTCTGCAACAGCTTGGCCTTTGATGGTTGACCTGGGCTTGTACTTCAGGTCGAATTGGCTCAGTTCCATGGCCCATTTGAGCAGCTTACCCAAGGCTTCTGGTTTCTGGAGGACCTGCCTGAGGGGGTAGTTAGTCATAACGTTGATTGTATGGGCATGGAAGTAAGGTCGCAGCTTTCTGGACGCGATCAGCAGAGCAAAGGCTAGTCTCTCCATTTCTGGATACCGCATCTCGGCATCCGATAAATGCTTGCTTGCATAATAGACTGGCCACTGCGCCTTTTCCTCTTCCCGCACTAAAGCTGCGCTGATCGCGAACTGAGAGACGGACAGATAGATGAGCAGGATTTCCTGTGGAAGAGGCTTAGAGAGGAGAGGTGGCTTCCCTAGGTGTTCTTTTATACTCTGGAATGCCTGTTCGCATTCGAGAGTCCATTCGAATTTCTTATTCGCCTTCAGAACATTGAAGAATGGTAAGCAACGGTCTGTCAGCCTTGATATGAAGCGACTAAGTGCCGCTATCTACCCATTTAGACTCATGACCTGCTTCTTGCTGGTCGGGCTCTCCATATCGAGCAGGGTCTGAACTGCTCGGGATTTATTTCTATGCCCCGCTGATTAACCATATACCCTAGGAACTTTCCCGACGATACTCCAAACGAACACTTGAGAGGATTTAGCTTCATTTTGTAGAGTCGGAGAATGTCAAACATCTCAGCGAGATGCGTAATGTGTTCTGAGGTGACCTGGGATTTGACCAGCATATCGTCCACATAAACTTCCATTGTCTTCCTGATCTAGTCGAAGAACATTCAGTTGACCAACCTTTGATAGGTCGCGCCCGCATTCTTGAGACCGAAAGGCATAACTTTGTAACAGTATAGCCCCCAGTCCGTAATGAAGGACGTATGCTCCTCGTCTGGCCCATACATCAGGATCTGATTGTATCACGAGTACGCATCCATAAAGCTTAACAGCTCGTGCCCCGAGGTGGCATCAACGAGCTGATCGATTCTTGGCAAGGGGAAGCTGTCTTTCGGGCAAGCTTTGTTGAGGTCGCTGAAGTCAACGCAAGTCCGCCACTTACCGTTTGGCTTCTTTACCAGGATCGGGTTGGCAACCCAGGTTGGGTACAGAGCTTCACGAATGGATCCATTTTGGAGAAGGTTCTCCACTTCTGATTTTAGTGCGGCGTACCGCTCCGGATCCATCGCTCTTCTTTTTTGGCGAACAGGTTTGGCTTCACTGCTGACGTTTAGGGCATGGCAAATAGTGTCCGGGCTGATCCCGACCATATCTGCATGCAACCAGACGAACACGTCAATGTTTTCCTTTAAGAAGCTTACCAATTCAGAAGCGAGTTGAGGGTTGAGACAGCTTCCAATCCTTAACACTCGGCTCGACTCGGCTCTTTTGGATCAACCGAAATTTCGAACAAATCCTCAACCGGGGCGCTGGGGGGAATTTCTTGGATTCGCGGATCTATGTTATCCTCCGCTGGACTAGGCTGTGGCTCGATCTGACTGATCGCCATAGCCTGGCGAGGCACACATCGCGAAATGCCCTTTCCCTTGTCTGCCATCTGCACCGCTTTTACATAGCATTCGCGAGATGTGCTTTGCGATCCGCTTACTTCCCCGATCCCCGTTGGAGTGGGGAACTTCATCTTGAGGTGATAAATGGAAGTGACTGCCTTGAAGGTTCTCAATAGAGGTCGCCCCAAGATTCCGTTAAAGGCTGATGGGCAGTCCACGACCAAAAATTCGGTAACCCTAGTCACCTCGTTGTAGTCGCCGAGCGTGACTGGTAGCTGGATCGTTCCTTTGGGGATCAAGTGATCCCCCGTAAATCCATAGAGAGGTATCGAGGCGGGCTTTAGGTCGGCCTCGTCTAGGTTCATTCTATCAAAAGCAGTCTTGAACAGGATGTTCACAGCGCTCCCGTTGTCTATAAGCATTCTGCAGACATTATGGCACCCTATTAGGGGCGTGATCACCAGAGCGTCCTCATGAGGATGGTGCAAGCGAGCTGCTTCCTTCTCGCAGAAGGTGATCGGTTCCTCCTTTCTAACCTTTTGAGGTCACTACGAAGTGTTCATCACCCTGATCGGGTCATGATATGCTTCGCGAGCGTACCTTTCCTGTGCTCCTCGCGTGTTTCCAGCGAGGTGCGGACCTCCGAAGATTATGTTGACACTACTGTATCCGCTGCGATCACGACGCTTTTTCTTTTGCTTCCCTTGGCTCTCTTTTGGAGAGTCATCAATGTACTCCTTGAAGTGCCCTTTCTTGATGAGCTCCTCAATAGCCTGTTTTAGAGCTCGGCATTCATCGGTGTGATGCCCGTTATCCCGATGGTAGCGGTAGTATTTTTTGCTGTTTATGGCCGTAGCAGGAGTCTTCATTGGTTCCGGCTCACCGAGCAGGCTGGCCTCCTCGGATTTGTCAAGAATGACAGATATGGACACATTCAGCGGAGTGTATTGAGCTCTGTCGCGGTCACGACGAGGAACGGGAGCATAGGACTTTTTGTGCTCGTAACGGGGTTTCTTCCCTTTTCGCTGATCATCAATATCTCCTTTGTGATCAGCTCTCCTATTTTCTCCCCGACCGGACATACTGCTGGAAGTACCGTGATCGCGACGGCAAAGTGCCGCCAACGAATTCTCTATTCGGAGATACTTTTCTGCAAGGTTGTAAAACCCGGTGAGGGAAACATCGTCTTCAGCCTGCAGTTCTTTCCACATGTCGGTTTGTGGCCGAACTCCAGCTATTATGAGTGTTCGGATGGACTCTTCTGGAGCGTGAGCGACCTTGTTGAGTTCCCTGTGGAAACGGTCGATGTAAGATTGTAGGGATTCGTCTCCTTCTTGCCTTATGTTGCTGAGGTAGCTCAAAGGCATCGAAAACTTCCGATTAGCTTGGAAGTGCCGTAGGAATGTCGTGCTCATCTGAGGCCACGAACTGATTGATCCCGCTGGGAGTGACCTCAACCACCGCTTGGCGTGAGAAGTCAGCGTCACGGCCAAACAACGGCATTTTGCAAGATCTGAAACCTGGTGGAGCTCCATCAGGTCGTTGAACTCATATAAATGATCATGCGGATCATGGTTCCCATCAAACGGCCGCATATCGGGCATTTTGAACCCCAGTGGGAGTGGAGCAGCTAGCACTTCGGGAGAGAAAGGGGATGCAGAGGCGACCTACGCCTGTTCGTTTTGCTGCTCCCTTAACCTGTCCAGAGCTCACTGTAGCTCCTCAATTTGTGGTAACGGAGCCAATTGTGGGTTGCTTTCACCCATGCGAGTCCGGCCTTCGCGATTACTGTTCAGGAGGGTCCGTAGGTCAGATTCCTCTTCGCCTCAACCGGCATTTTTGGCCGCACTCGACACACGCTGGCTAGAGGCGTGTGAAGGCGATGGATCATGTGGGGCATTTTCACGACTCTCGCGGTGGTATGAACCGCCCCGCGAGGTGTGGGGACCACCCACATGATAACGATCGGGATCGTTTTGCTGGCGGTGATAAGAATCATCGCGCGTGACATTTTTGCTTGGGTTCGCCTGCGATGTGGCATGGGACTACTCGGGATTCACTTTTTCGCCGAGTCTCAGCTTTACCGGCACCCTGCTCGGGGCATGATTTGTGCTCGCTGGTCCCTAGGGGCCCGTAGGCTGACCTTTTGCCACTTACTTGCCCTTACGTCTACGCGCTGCAGTGCTCGCGGCACGGGCTATTGCCCTTTGCCGTGCTTTTGCGCGACCTGCAGGCGTCTTTGGCGGTTGCACCGCCCTAGCTGTAGTAGATGACATGCCTTGGTCCAAACGGTCCAACCTTTGGTTGACCGTCTGGAGAGTATTGTCGAACCTCTCCAGGTAGTTTCTGATGGCAGGGTCAAGTTGTGAAGCTACCGGGATATCCCCCGCAGCATTTTGCGAAACTGGAACTTCTTCAGTACGCTGATTAGCTTGCTCTGGCTCAGATTGGCGGGCCATTTGCTGTTGTAGGACCAGTAGGTCAAATATTCTCCTGATGAAGGGTAGACACTAAATCAGGCCTCCTTCTAGCGCCAAACTATTGATGCGTGATTTAGACACCAACTAATTGACACGTGTGCAACGTTGTTTGGACAAGGAACACACGTGAATATGGATTATGAATAAGGAATAAATGCGATGAAAGCTTTTAAAGTGGTTCGGATGCTAAGGTAGCAAATCCTACGTCCACTGATGTATATATGGTGGGTCAGGTCGCTAAAGCGGACTGACTTACAAATGATTGAACAGTCAATACAAAGCTTTGTTTAGTGAGAGAGAGAATACAAATGTAAAATGATCGAATCCCTTTAATGAAGGGGTCTTCCTCTTCTTATACCAAGCTAAATGCGTGTAATGATCATTAAATCCTTGGGTTGGTGTGTGTGTCAGGATGTAATCTGGCTTTACGTCCCATTACCCATTTTCCAAGCCGATTTCACGCGATTTGGAGCAGGTTAGCGGACACGTGGGAGCACCAAGGCGTTTGGCAGGCCTGACGTGCGCTTACCGTTCTGACGGGAGCAGGCCACGTTTCGTCACGCAACTCCACGTTAGCCTTTGATTTCTCAGGCATAACACATTTAATTAAGTGTGTATTTTAACTTTTGTTTTTTTACATGTTTAATATTAATAACTTACATTGGCTTTTTAATTAAAATAACAGTAATATTTTTATATTTCAAAAAAAAAAAAAATTCTCTGTGAAGTTAAATATTTTGACCCTGTTGACCCCGCAGCAAATTCGGAAAAGTGATGAACGGAGGATGAAGGATCTCCCGAGGCACAAGAGTGAATAGGCATGAATCTGCACATGAACAAATGGGCCTCCCCTGCAAGAGTCTACAACCTCGTCTGGCCAAGCCTAATTACATTGACACAAGTGAAATTAGTCTTTCATTCGTATACCTATACCCTTTGTCCACTCCAAAGTTCAATTGGGCTTTTTTCAGCAAGGCCCAATTAAGCTTGGCCCTCAATTATTTTCACTTAATTACTAATTCATTAGTCATTTAATTATATAATTAAAAAAAAAACAACGATTCACGAATAATAAATAAAATTACAATTTCAAATTTTACTATGAATAAGAATTTAATATAATTCAATATCTTTAGAAACTGAAAAACTTCTATAAACATCATCATAGAGAGTTAACTTGTCTCTGAAAAAATTAATCAACCCTAACTTTCCTTGTCCATGAATATCTTGGCCTTTCTATAAGCATTCTTCAAGTATCTCTTCAACTTAACCTTGTCAAAATTGACATTTTGGGTTTTCAGATATAAATGCATATGTTTCCAATTTCCTCTGCTAAACGCTTTTGGGTTCGTTAGCACCGTGTCATTAGCCCCATATCTTTCTGCCAAGCTACTTTCCTCTGCTTTAATCTTATACTCCAAATACTCTAATCCCAAAACCCTAGCTGGATTTCTGAAATACGTATCCGATAACCATTGTGTCCCAATTGGCACCACCTGCATTAACACAGAACCCGGACGAAGGAACAAGAAATTTGTCAATGCTGCACCATGCACCCCCAACATTGCATGGCTTGCATGAATTAGCTTGAATGATTCCACCAACGAAGTGTTTCGTGTTGGTTCGAAGATGGTTACATCAAACCCCACCTCCTTTGCCGTCTTTATAACTTCTTCCAGGTTCATAATCATGCGGCCAACTTTAGCATTTCTATTCACTAAAGCCAGCCTAGGCCGTTGGGACGATGGAATTTCATCAGGATCCTGGCTATAAGCATTTTGAAGGATGGCTCGGAAATCAACAAGGGTTTTCGGGTGCGGTAGCAGTTTGGGATTTATGATCATAGGCCCGTGTGATATGAGCCCTACGATCACTGAAGGAAAGCAGTGGGTGAGGTTCTCATTGTCCATGTTGATGATTGGATGGCGACTGAAATGAGCAAGTAATTCTTCATACTTTCGGCTCCACCAATCTTTATAATCAGTAATCAGAAGAATGACGTCGTCTTGATGATGATTAAGGAATATAGAATTGAAGGTGATGTAGAGGGGAATAAAGCCATCCATGAATTCATGGAAGAAATTTCCAGTGTACCCGCCTGTACTGAAAACAACTGCAGGACTATCGTGTGTGACTCCACACCAGACGTCTGGTAAAGCCGAGGAGAGAGTGAGTTCTTTGACCCGGGACATTGCCGTTTTGTCCATTTTGCGAGGGTAAGGTCTGGTTTTTATGAATGAGGATGGTGGAGTCATAATCAAATTGGTGGGATCCATCGAGAAGAATGTGGTAGTGATAGGCTCGAGGAGTGCTAGACCGTTGATTTCGCACAGATCATACACGTTAGAGCGATCACAAGTGATTGTTTCTGTAACAAAAACAGAAAAACAAATCACATATTTTCCAGATTATGAAGAGCGTATGTATATATGTATGTGAAGGCACCCAAATATTAAAAGCTAGCGTATTCGTACCTGAAAACCAGATTCGATCCACGAAAGATGTGAGAGTGACATGAAGAACGAGTACCAACACTACGGAACATATAACTGCTGTTGTTAACTTTGATTTACTCTTCATAATCACTTTCAAAATTGTTAGTTATTGTGGTGAATTTAAAAAACGATGCTACTGGTAAAGCTAATCAGAAACGAAGCTTGATTTATAATCTTAAGAAAATCTGTCAATATGTCAAGTATATATGCTTAAAATCCATCAAACTTCGTTACCTGGTGCTAGTGAAGATGGTCTATGAGGTCTTCAAATAACATTTTATGCAAATAGGCAATAATTATAAGAGTAGAAAATAATTAAAATCCAAAATGCATTAAGAGTATTTCCAAAATCGTTAATCTTAACTAGATATACCTTTGGGATTTTATTACTAATTCTGTAACAAAGCATTTATAATTCAAAGTGTTTCCTAATATAGACAAGTTACTAATTGATTTAGATTACAGTCTATTAATAGTGAAATATTAAGACATTATGGAAGAATTTGGGGTCAAATGGATGGAGTATATACAGTTTGTGTTAACATTGTTTTGCAGCGAGAACATTGAACATTAGTACAAAGCATATGCACAACATTTAAAAAGAGAGCACTGTTGAATAGATTACATTAAAGTATATATTTATTGGCAGTTTTGAAGTTTATTATATTAAACTATCTCTACGTAATCCAGTGGTTCGATAGGGACTCTTAATGTATTACTTAAGAAGTCATAAATTCGAATCACTCATCAATTACTAATAAGGGTAACCATTAAAACTGATAAAATGTCAGTTGAATGTTGTTGCTGGTTAATTACTTTGTTATAAGTTGCAAGTCCAACTAGCTAGTACTTCTGTCTTCAAGTTTCTTCATTCATTTTATTAACAAATATGTAAAAATTACAGAAGAGATCACTTCACTTTGTCTGCCAAATTTCATTATGAATTTCACTTTTGTTAGCCGTTAAAAGTCTTACTCAAACGGCTAGATTTTGAACCAGAGGTTTCCTTGATATTAATTAACCCTCTAAAGTTTCTGAAATAGCTCTGCGCCCCTTATAAGTAGTCAACTGTTATTAAGCTTCCGTCGATTTAAACAGTCCACGAGTAGAAACGAAAGTGAAACTTAAAATAGACAATAAAGAGGTATTATCGTTTGGTAAACATTTTTTTTTTTTTTAAAAGACTTTAAATCCAATAAAGAAAACACAAATTACAAATTCTTCAAAGAAGGAACTCTTATGATGAGGGAATATTAAATTTACCTTATGTATACTAACCAATTTCCTCGTCCATGAATCTCTTGGCCTTCTTGTAAGCATCCTTCAAGAATATCTTGAACTTTACCATATCAAGCTTGAGATTTTGATTCAGATATACAAGCATATTTTTCCAGAGTCCTCCAATAAACGCTTCTGGGTTCGTCAGCGCCAAGTCATTACGCACATAACTTTCTACCAAGCTACTTTCCTCATATCTAATTTTATAATCCAGGTACTGGAATCCCAAAATGCTCGCTGGATCCCCAAAGCACATATCCGAATTCCCCTGCATTCCAATTGGCACCACCTGCATTAGCACAGACCCCGGACGAAGGAACAAGAAATGTGTCAATGCCGCACCATGCACCCCCAACATCGCATGGCTCGCTTGAATTAGCCTGAATAACTCCAGCAACGAAGTGTCTACTGTTGGTTCCAATTTAATCACATCAAACCCTACCACCTCAGCCGTCTTTTTAACTTCTTCCAAGTTCAAAATCATGCGCCCAACTTTAGCTTTTCTATTCATTAAAAGAAGCCTAGGCCTTGTAGTGGGCTGTCGGAACTGATACATTGTGGTATCAGTATCACCTTGACTGTAAGCATTATCCAGGAAGAACTTGAAATCAAGAAGGGTTTTTGGTCGTGGTAGCAATTTGGGATCTACGTTCGAGTAACCATGTGTTATAAGACCTACATTCACTGAAGGGAAGCAATGGGTGATCGTGTCATTGTCCATGTTGACGATCGGATGAAGACTGAAATGAGCAAGTAGTTCTGAATACTTTCGGCTCCACCAATCTTTATAATCAGTGATCACAAGAATAACGTCGTTTTGATGATCGTCAGGGAGGAGAAAATTGATGGTGATGTAGAGGGGAAGAAACCCGTCCATGAATTGATGGAAGGAATTTTCAAAGTAGCCGCCAGCGCTAAACACGATTGCTGGACTAGTGTGAGTGACTCCACAGGAGACTTTTGGTGGAGCTGAGGTGAGAGTGACCTCCTTGACCCGGGACATTGCCTCTTTGTCCGCTTTACGAGGGTATGGTTTGGTTTTCATAAGAAAGGATGGCGGGGTCATGTTGGTGAGGCCTACCGAGAAGAATGTGGCAGTGGTAGGGTCGAGGAGTGCTGGACCGTTGATTGAGCACAAATCATAGTCCTCGTGAGAGCGATCACAAGTGATTGGTCCAGTAGGTGAGAGTTGAGGCTTGATCTTTAACGTCCAGCTTTCTAATTCTGTGAATAAAACATAGAACGAAGCCATATAATCTGTCTCCAAGCTAAATGTTTAAATTGATCAAGAAGTTATTCAGATATTAATAAATGTTAAAATTTTCTGAAATAGTAAAAGCTCAATATATTTGTACCTGGAGACTGGGGTGATGAATCAATAACGGATGTGAGAGTAACATGGAGAAAGAAAAGGAACACGATGAAACATGCAAGTCCAATTGTTTGGCTCTTCAATACTAGCATAGTTGAAGCTATTTAAGCTTTGGATTTTCTTAGGATTTAGATTAAGCTTCGTTTTTGGCATCAGCATATAAAATTCATTCTAGGAATCCTTTGCTTGCTGTATTAAATGTTCTACGGAGAAGCTCTACATGTATTTATTATTTCTAATATACATTAACTATATATCTTTTTTTCAGTTTTCTTTTATTTAAAACTAGACATGACTTTATTTTCTCGCAGTTTTTTATATTATCGTCTTAATTAAACTTAATGGCAATTAAATATGGTCATAATTAATAATTACAGCATAACAAAATTACTTGATTGTTGAACAGTTTCTTTAGCAGCTTAATGTAACATCTAGTTTCTTAATTTTTTATACAATTTCGCCATTTAATACTAGCAGCTAACTTCGCTAATCTAAGCTCGTACTGTCTTAATTTTTTTTTTTTTTACAATTTCGCCTGAGATCTTTCGAAAGATCACCAATGTACTCTTTTTCGATCAAATTTGATTTTCTCTTTACTAACAAAATTTCTTGAAATATTAGTTAAAACTGAAGTATATAACTTTTTTGAGTCCCCTTGATGATAAAAGAACAAAATGAGGATCTAACATAGTCGGTCTCCCAAGAGGAGGATCTAACACGGTCTTCCTAATTCGAGTCTCCACAATGATAAAAGAGTAAGAGAAATATCTAATATGATCTCTCCAGTTCGAGTCCCACGATTGCTAATAGGAGTGATTATTAGAGTTTTTATTCGGTTGATAGTTTCAGGGTTTCAACGAAATTAGTTGAGATAAACGCTAGCTGGCTCAAACACCCCCGGTCATTGAATAAATAAATAAAAAATAAACCTTTACAAAGTGACCAACTATAACTTTCTCCTGGAGTATTGTTAGCTCTGATTCAGTTCAGAGAAGTGTAGAAGAAGAGTAAAGACATTTCATTCAGTAATACAGCTCTTACAGAGCAAAGTTTTACACTTTCTTTTATACAGACTTCAGTAACTTTAGTCTTAACCATAGATCAATTAACTACAGTTCACTTAAACTAACTCTAACTAATTACATATCACATTTAATCTACATTTAACTACAAGATTATACAATATTTAATAGTCCAAGAAATGCCTTAATTAATTGCAAGCAATTTAGCAAATCTGGGTGAGATTCATTCTGGGACTGGACCACAACAATCAACGTCCATATACAAATTAATGCTCTGCAATTGAATAATAATGAAATTACAGATCTACAAATATGTCACAAGTATAAATTCATCCAAAAATTTATCATTTTTTTTATTGTCTAAGAACAAATTTTCACATAAAACTATCTCTCCTTGTCCATAAATTGCTTGGCCTTCTTATACACTTGTTTAAAATATTCTCCAAATCTAACCAAATCAAAATTGACGTTCTGTTCCTTCAAATATATGTTCATAATATCCTCTGACCAATTCTTCCCTCGAAATGCAACTGGGTCCTTTATCAGTAAATCATTCTTATTATACTTTTCTACCAAGCTACTCTCTTCTGCTTTGATCTTATATTCCATATACTCGAATCTCATAGCCCTAGCTGACTTCGCAAAACACACCTGCGCCACCCAGTCGAGCCCTAGTGGCACCACCTGCACGAACACCGAACCCGGCCGGAGAAACAATGAATGTGTAAGTGCTGCACCATGTACCCCAACCATCGCGTGACTTGAATTTATAATCGCATAAGCTTCGTTCAATGGAGTGCCGGGATTTGGCTCAAACACAATCACATCAAAACCTATTTTTTCCAAGACAAGTTTAGCTTTAGCCTCATTATTTATGACACGTCCAAGGCTATCTCTACGACTCACCAACACGAGCCGTGGCCGAACCAACGGAGAATTGTTCTTGGAGGGATGGATTTGACCATGGGAACCATAGGCTTTTTCTAAGAAAGCACGGAAATGAATGAACGTTCTTGAATTTGGAATTAATGCAGGGTCTATATTCATAAATCCATGTGAAATAAGGCCTACAGTGGCAGAAGTAAAACAATGAGCGACGGTGTCATTATCAAGATATATTATAGGTTGCTTACTAAAAGCTTGTAACAACTCTGCATACTTGTTAACCCACCAATGACGAGCTTTGCTGATAACAAGAACAAAATCTTGATCAGGAAAGACTGAACTGATGGTGATAAAGAGGGGAATAAACCCGTCATTGAATTCATGCCAAAAGTTTCCGGTATACCCACCTGCGCTGAATACTAGAGCTGGAACATTGTGTTGAATTTCACATTTTGGCCTTTGTGGGGCTGAGGTTATGGTCAGCTCCTTGATTCCCTTCATTACAAAATTCTCAAATTTCCGAGGGTATGGCCTAATCTTTTCCTTAAACATTGATGGGAAGGTCATGGTAGAGGGACCCTGAAGGAAGAAAGTAGAGGTTGCAGGGTCGAGAACGGTAGGACCGTTGATTGAGCATAAATCATAATATTGATGAGATCGGTCGCAAGTAATTAGCCTTCCTCGCGGGGAGTGTAAAGGTGGTGGAGAATGGTGATCCAACACCCAGTTCTTTGTTGATTTAGATACCAAATCCTTTTTACCTGAAATCACAGGAATATTTTATAAGCGCTCGGTAATATTATACATCAACCTGATAATCATGGTAGGATTTAGAATCTCAAGTAAAATAAACTGTAATATTTTAAATCCAAATAAATTATTTGCCGGTGCAATTAGCCAATTGAATTCAAACACTATATTATAACAATTAATTATTAATCCTGACATGTACACAAATTACTAGAAGCTTTAATAAAATATTATTCCAAAAAGTGTTGAATTGTAGCGATCTACATATTATATTCATCCTTGAAATCGCAGTTGATATTTAAGATTCATCAGATTGATCTCAAACCACTAAAATATTCAGGTAATTCTAAATTCTCAAACACGAAGTAATCACTACAGGGAAGCACGTTTACTAATTAATAAAGCCATGTTCATGTTCAATAAAGAACAAAAGATTTTATAACGTAAGGAGTGAGAAACTGATCAAGTACTTCTTGGGTTGTGAGAAATTAACAACGTGGGGAATGGAGACAGCACATGTAATTCGATAAACACGGAAAAGATAAGTTTGTAACGCATACCTTGATCGATTATCGTTGAGCGTGACACCTTTGAATTCGATACGAGAGAAACGTACTTGCTCTGGAACATGAAGAAGAACACAAAAAAGACGAAGCATATACTCACTGTCGTCAAATTTTGCTTCTTCATCGGATTCTACTGTATAAATTTATAATGATGAATCTTCACTTCACAGGTCATGCGTCTTCCACGAACATGAAATCCAGCGTTTGGCAGACAGTTTCAAACTTTCTTACTGATTAGAGAGTTAATCTTCCTATAAAGAAGAAGAAAATTAAACTGAGATAAAAAAATAAAAATAAAAAATAAAAAAAACAAGTATTCATATATTATAGAAGGGGAGTACCTCTTCTATAATGAAAATTGATAGATGAATAGACAGCCTTTAAAATTTATCGATCTGGGCAAAGCTGTAGATGAATGAAGACATATTGAAAGAGAGAGTTGTGACAAGTGTTGGTCAGCTCTGATGGCTTGCAAGAAGAAATGGAGATGATTGAAACCCTTAACCATTCGGTCAAACATTTACAGCTTTTAAAAACTATCAGAGACACGCCAACTGTTAGTCTCCATGAATGAGGTATTTGCTATTTGTAAACTATATTTTATACGCCCGTTTTGTTAGATCCAAACGCCACTAAATTTTATAAGTGAATTTTGTAATCAACTTTCAAGTTTCAACAATTTTTTTATTATATTTTATATTTAATTAAACAATAAACCATATATTGATGTTGTTTTAAAAATTAAGAAAATATTTTAAAGTAAAAAATCAAACTTTTTTAGATTCTAATAATTAATTTACTAAAAAATAGGAGTTGAAAAGTAGGTTTTTAGGTGTAGATAGCCGGTTCATACAATTTATTGACGGTTTCTAATTATATTATTTATTATATCCTTAATATCTGTCATAACATGTTATATGCCGTAGAACATATGTTATGATTGGAAAATTTGAAAATTTTAATCTTGGAATAAATTATTTTTTGGTTGTATTATAGATAAGATCTACAGCTTTTTTTTTTTTTTTTTTTTTTTTTTTTTGTGTAAGCTTAAAATATAAGATATAAAAAATAGCAACAGTTTCATAATTGTTGATACGAAAATTCATACCAACCAGAAAGATCCGATTAACCTTGGTGAAACCGGAACGGATGTGGACGTGATTACGAATAATCAGCGATGGATGAATGATGAATGCAATAAAGTAAAAGACAATAAAATTTTTAAAGTGGTTCAACAAGGGAACCTCTAATGCCTACGTCCACTGTTCTTGTATTTACTATGAGAGCTTATAATAAGTATTATGTGGAAAATTTCTAACCCTTTTTTCATCATTCGAGAGGGTTTATATATAAGATTTGTATAAAGGAAAAAGCGAAAATAAAGGAATTACAATTGATATGAACTGTAATTCCAATATTCTCGCGATTGGACACTGTGATTGCTTAAAGATTGTTGTTAATATGGTCATTCTTGTAATATCTAGAATCTGAAGTTATTTGGGAATTGATTGAATGATCATTAAGGTTGTTCGCAACTAGCTTATGCTGGGTCGAGCTATATGTCAATGAGCTTATGCTGGGTCAAATAATCGATAGAGGCGGACAGATTCTAGGTCGATCTAATACCTCACAACTCACCAAGCTCGATGGAAAAATCACACAACAATAATATTTTTTGTAGGATAACATTCTTTAATTTTTGTGTAATTTGTAAAATCTCTGTACTCGCATTTTTGGAATCAAAGGAAGTTTCTCAATAATAATAAAAATTTTCATTCAAAACATAAATCTTAACTCTTAACACTCTTTACTGAAAATGTTGTTATAATTAATGCCTTGGCATGTAATTTTGGAAGTCCTGGTGATTCATTAATTCAGAGATAGACCCGCAAGGCCCACAATCAAGGATAATTTTTCGCACCCAAGGTTTGCCTTAATGATCTTTTCCACCCAAAAGTTTTAAATACCACTTTCTGACCCAAGGATTATATTCTTTATACCGAAATACCTTCACTTTCTCAGTCGGCGTTCTGCGAGTTACCAGGAGCCAGTAAAGGGGATTTTTAGAGTAGAGGCCAATGAATCGAATAGTGGTGACCGATTGAATACGCTATTGGAATCAATTGAAAATAAGTTAATAATAGGAAACCTTGGTTTTGCAATCGCTAGCATCGGCAAAAAATTAGGTGCTAGAGTGAGAGAGGTTTTGTAGAAAGGAGACCAATGGTTTAAATGTGGTGACAGGAAAATTTTTGCCTCCGAAATCAACTTTGGATATAACGAAATATTAACTTTATAAGAAAAATGTATTTAAAACTTTTTTTGACTGAAAAGTATCATTAAGCCAACCTTGGGTGAGAAAAAGTCCTTTACTCTAAAAAAAAGAAATCATAAAGTCTCTCTAAATAATTCACTGGAAGTGCTTTAACAAATATAATTTGATGATGAAGTAAAAAAGATAACAATTACAATATCATTATTACAAGAATCGCTATAATTTTGATTGATTTTTATCCCTCCTTGTCCATGAATCGCTTCGCCTTCTTATACACTTGCTTTAAATATTCCTTAAATCTAAACAATTCAAATTTAACGTTTTGTTCCTTCAAATATATGGTCATAATAGCGTCCGACCAATTCTTCCTCGAAAAGCGTTGGATCCCTTATCAACAACTCATTCTTATCATACTTTTCCACTAAGCTACTCTCCTCTGCATTGATCTTATATTCCATGTACTCTAACCCCATAGCCCTAGCCGATTTCCCGAAGCACATCTCCCCCAACCCTTCAAGCCCAACGGCACCACCTGCACCAACACTGAACCCGGCCGGAGAATAATGAATTGTAAGCGCTGCACCGTGTACCCCAACCATTACATGGCTTGAATTTACAACTGCGTAACTTCCTGCAATGGGGTTCTCGGAGTTGGCTTAAATACAATTACATCAAACCCTACTTCTTCCGCTACACGTTTACTTCTGCCTGATTCAAAATAACACGTCCAAGACTACCCTTGCGACTCGCCAACCCAACCGTGGCCGAGCCGCCGGAGATTTGTGCTTGGAGGGGTAGTTTCGTTGGTCGAGGCCATAGGCTTTGTCCAGGAAGCACGAAAATGGGTGAAAGTTTTTGAAGTTGGCATCAACGCAGGGTTTATGGACATAAATCCATGTGATTAGGCCCAAAGCGGCAGAAGTAAAACAATGGTGGCGTTGTCATTATTCAGGTTTATGATACGTGTTTACTAAACGTTTGTAATAAATCAGCGTACTTGGTAACCCACGTATCACGAGCTTCCTGATGACAAGAACAAAATCTTGATCTGGAAAGACTGAGTTGACGGTGATAAAGAGAGGAATTAACCCGTCATTGAAATCATGCCAAAAGTTTCCGTTGTACCCCCCTGCACTGAATACTAAAGCCGGAACATTATGTTGTACTCCACATCTTGGGGTTTGTGGAGTCGGGTTATGGTCAACTCCTTGATTTTCTTCATCGTGAAATTCTCCCATTTTCGAGGGTAAGGTCTAATTTTTTCGCAAAGGAAGGCGGGGATGAGGTGGAGGGACCACAAGAAAGAAAGTAGAGGTTATGGTGGAGAATAGTAGGAGCCGTTGATTGCGCATAAATCATAGGAGTGATGAGACGATCGCAGCTAATTTGCCTCTCTTTGGGGGATTGCAAAGGTGTCCAATTGCTTGTTGATTTAAGTTCCAAATCCTTTTATCTGCAACCATAGAAGTTTAATACCATAATAAATATGATGAAAGGTTACTGAAAAAATGTAACATATGGCACCTTATATTATAGTGCTTGGGGTAGATTTAGAATTTCAATACTCTTGTAGATTGATTTAGAATCTCGACAAATATATAAAGACATATTAAGATTTTTAATTTAATGGTTATCTAGTGGTTCGGTTAGTCAAACCCTTTAATATATATATTAAAAGAGTAATACTACATCTCCAATCCAATCTCACAATCTTTTATGTAACAACTCGTCATTGATCAGATTGCAAAATGATTCCGCCCGCTTGTACAGGTCATGTCTGCCCATTTGCGAGCTAACTAATGACAACTGCTCGAGATTATACAATTGCTCGAGATTATGAGAGAAAGTTATTAACCTAGGACTATTGTATTAAATACAAAAACGTGGTGCAATGTAGGGATATGTGATCGACATGTTAAATACACCAAATGTGGTGAGATGTAGAAATCTGTGGTCGGTGTGCCAGCTGTCTCAATGCATAGAAACGTGTATACATAAGTAACTCTATAATAAAAGTACTCTTGCATTATACATATATGTTATTAATCCTTGAGAACCAATGAGACACTTAACTACTAAAATATTCAGACATATCTCGGACACCAAGTAATGCCAACTGGGAAATGAATTTTCCGGCAAGATATGCATATTTGACCTAAATTTTCCGGTATTGACAATTTGTAAATAACTGCATAGCATGATCATATCCAATAAACAAGAACACGCTTTAAAACACATACCTTGATCAACTCTGGCTGAATGCAATGCTTTTAAATTTAATATGGTTGAAAGACAACTCTGGTACATGAAGAGGAACGCAAAAAAGGCGAGGAATGCAGTCACTTTCGACAAACATTGCTTCTTCATCGATAATACTTAATCTGACCTACTGGTTTTCTGCTGGTAATGCGGCTTCCACGTATGTGCATAAACACTAGCGTTTGACACTCAATTTGAAGCGTAATTAACCACTTTCTTGCTGATTTGAGGATTTCCTGGAAGAAGAAGGAAAAGAGATATGAGAAACTTTCAAAAACAATATTCATTAATTCTTTTGAAATAATAAGTATAGATCTATGCATGGGAGAAAGAATGTATACCTCTTGTATGAAGGAATATTGAGAGAAGAATTTAAAAGTAACTCCTCAGAGCAGACAGCATTAAATCCCTAAGATTTATTGCAGACAGAGAAAGGTTTGAGTTGGGATTAGCCGGAGTCAGTTCTGACAGCCCTGAAAAGAAAAGGGAATATATGTGGATACCTTCATCGATCTGGTGCTAAAGTAGGCAACATTCGCAGTTTTTAAATTAAGCTATTCAAGACAACCAATTGTAAGAGTCCATCTGCATAAATTTTTTGTTGACTAATGTGCGCTCCTAATTGGTTATCAATGTACTTTTGTAAATGAAGAATATCACAAACCATTTTGTCTTTTTGGGCCAATATAGTTTTTGTTAGCCCACTGGGTTCTGTATTCTCTTCTTGTTTTTGAGTGTTAGGTAGAATGGAATATGGATAGTTGAAGGAATAAATAGTCTCCAAAAGAATAAATTACAGATGATACTTTGACAGATGGATGGTTGAGATTTGTAAACGAGAAACATGCAGGTAGCATGGACAACCTAGACGAATATGATATATCATTTATCATCTGTGGTGATTGTGATTGATGAACAAGAAGGAGGCATGTGATTTGCTAATCCTCGTTCAAAGTAGTCAAAAGTATATATATAAAATTCCTCCCTTGAACTTCATAGAAATACCACTAGTTCCCTGAGGTATACTGAAAGCAGCAACAACAACCTCTATTGACAATATCAGTGATAAAACAAGTTAGCAGGTCGCTTTTTAATTGTTTTAATTGGGAAAAAAAAAAGGCTTGAAAGTCAACCTAACACGATTTATTTAATGTTAATATTCAAAAGTTGACACAACTTATTTAAATAAGGAGTTAACGACGTGTTCCCACGCAAAAAATAGCCCATTAACAAATTCATACCCACCCACGTTTTAAATACCATTTCAGTATCCAAAACATAATTTTATTAGTAATTTTTGTTGTCAGGAAGGACAAAATGGTCAAAAATCCATTATTAATGAGGGCAAAATGGTCACCAAGCAGTGACTGTTGGAGAAGAACGACGCACGTTAATAGGAGATGGTGCACGTTAGCAACGTCAGAATCGACAGGTTTTTGCCATTTTTCGGCCGATCTCAAAAATCAAAATCACTTCCGACACCACCCACAGAATCCCCATCACCTCCATTTGTCGTCATCACTCACCATTTCCCACCACCACCTCCATTCGCATGGCCGACTCTTCAAGTCGGATTTCCAGTCGATTTCTTTGCCAGAAATTCACCTAGACACTGTTAGTAAGATAACCTTGTGCCAAGACTAAAACACTGTCGTTTTAGTCTGCAGTTTAAGTGTTAACAAAACTGTGTCCTTTTGACCAGTTTTCTTTCTTCTCTGTTTTTTTAAGGGTCAGCTGAAACTTCTCTGTATATTTAAAGAGAAGTCAACCGTATTTTGTTTCAAGTCTCAATCAATAGAAAAGTTCATTTTCTCCTCAAATCTTCCTTTAAAGCTTCAAACACGTTTACTCTCAAAATTCCACATGGTATCAGAGCTTTGACAAACGTCAATGGCTGAAATCAATCCTTCTAAGTCCATTAACACCAACAAGATGCTGAATAACTTTAGCAATTCCAGTAACTTTGCTTCGACTGTGTTCTTATCCAACCTACAAGTAATTAACCCTAAGCTCACTATCGACAACTATCGATTCTGGAGATCGCAAGTCCTATTTGCCGTGGGTGCTCATGCATTGGAAGATCACTTGATAGGTACTGTTCCTTGTCCTCCACCGCTTATTTGTGTTAAGAAAGATAATTCTGGAACTGTTGGTGAAACTATAGACAAAGAAAATGTAGTTACAGAAGAAATTAATCCAGCGTATGTTGTTTGGAAACGTACTGATAAATTCTTGGTTAGTTGGCTGTTAGCTTCAATTTCAGAAAGTATGTTTGGTCATGTCTCTAAATGTCATTATTCAAGTGAAATATGGTTTGTATTAGAGAATGAATTTGAAATAGATTCTAAGGTTAGAGCTTTGCATTTAAAGAACTTATTGCAAAATACTCATAAGAAGGACTTAAGCATAAATAGTTACTTCAAGAAAATGAAGGAGATTGTGAACAGTTTATCTGCTAGTGGACAGTCCATATCAGATGAGGATCTTCTTCAATATGTCCTAGATGGTCTTGGCCCTGAGTATGATGCGACTGTTGTGAATTTAACCTCACGAATTGAGTCTAAAGTGGATTTTGTCTCTTTGCAAGAAGCAAACTTTTTGCTGCAAAAATATGAAATAAGGCTGGAAAAATTTAATACTTTGGACTTCTCAAACAGCTCAGCCAACATACCTACTACAACTATTGGAAATCAGCTAACATCAACTGTGAAACATGAGAATGCTCCAGTGTTTAATGGCTCTACATTGAATGCTCTGCATAGTTTACAGAGTCAAAAACCACACTCCACTTATCCTGTCCCTGTAAACTCAATACCTCAATTCAATTCTCAAAATGCTTCAGTACAGCAGCCAAGTGGTCAAACTGATATGTCCTGGAATGCCTACAGCCCCGCTATGTTCAATAATTTTGGTAGAGGTAAAGGTAGAGGTAGGTTCAACAATAGAGGTAGACCTATATGTCAAGTGTGTGGTAAACCAGGACATACTGCAATCCAATGTTACCACAGATATGACTCAACCTATTCTGGAGGATTTCAATCAGGAGTGTTTCCGTCTCAGTCACAATTTAGCAATGGAAACTATCAAACTGGAAATTCCCAATTTGCAAGGCCAAGTTCTTATCAGTATGCATCTTCACAATTTAATCCTAGTTCCTATAGACGTTCAGGACACTCTGGACAGTCTGGTCAGTTTAATTCTGATTCTTATGGAAGCTCTAGATACTCTGGTCCTATTGGTCTTCCAAGTCAGCAAATATCAGCTGGTCCTATTGGGCTCCCAAGTCAATAGATGCTGTTTGGATCACAAGCTCATTTTGCTGCAATTCAGCAGTCCCCACCAAGCTCACAAGCACACATTGCTGTGCAATCCCAATAGTTTCTTGCTATGACTACATAACAATACCCAAATATGCCTCCACAACACTTCCCAAATATGTCAACTTCCCTTGCAAACTTAGCAACACCTACTAATCCTATCTGGTACATGGATTCAGGTGCAACAGACCACATTGCCTCTGATCCAGCTCAGTTGAATGCCAGCAAACCATACGAAGGTACAGATCAATTGCAAGTAGGAAATGGTGAGTTCTTAAACATTTCTCACACTGGTTTTTCTTCATTACCTAGTGTATTACAGTCCAAATGTTTGTACATTAAAAATATCCTGTGTGTGCCTAAAATCACCAAGAACTTACTAAGCATTTCAAAATTAACTAAGGATAATAATGTGGTTGTTGAGTTTAATTCTAATTACTGTGTTGTGAAGGACAAAATTTCCAGGACTGTGTTACTCCAAGGAGATCTTAAAGAAGGGTTATATTGGCTGATGCCACCTTCTAGTATGTCCATTCAACACTCACTTTCCTCACAAGTCAAACTTCCACATTTACCTTCTGTTAATTGTGCATTGTCTAAACAGATTCAGCATTCAGTAGAAGAACCTTTAGAGTCAACAATGTTAGAGAAGTCAAAATCTATAATGTTTGATGTCAATACCATATATAATAATGACATTGCTTGTGTTAAATCTTCTTGCAATAAAAATAAAGCTCCAGTTTCAGTTTCAAATATCTTAGTACCTGTTGAAAGTTTAAGATTAATAATTCTAATGCATGTCAGCAACATGATTTATCTGATAAAACATACCATATGAATAATCTATCTGATGCTGCATTTTCTGATGTTGTTTTGCTTAATTCTGCTCCTATTATTCTACAAAATATTAGTTAAGTGTCTTTAGATAGCTCATCTTCTCATGCTGAAGCACTTGTTACTAAAAACACTAATATTAATTCATTGATTTGACATCAAAGACTAGGTCATCCCCATAGTAAGGTTTACAATCAAATCATGCATCATTCCCTACAAAAGTTGAACTTACATCCTGTTGAGTTCTATAATGCTTGTCAGCTAGGAAAGATGCATCACACTAGCTTTCCCAAATCACATTCTAGAGCTAATGTTCCTCTTGAACTCATCCATAGTGACATATGGGGTCTTGCACCTATTGCCTCAACTGAAGGTTTTCGATACTATGTGCAATTCTTAGATGACTTTAGTAGGTATACTTGGCTATTTCTCCTTAGAACTAAGGCTGAGATTAGGTCTATATTCATCAAATTTCATCATTTAGTCGAAAGACAATTTGGTTATAAGCTTAAGTGTATTCAATCTGATCAAGGAGGTGAATATAAGGGATTATTGCCATATCTAACTAGTGAAGGAATTCAGTTTAGATATTCTTATGCCTATGTACATCAACAAAATGGAAGAAGTGAAAGAAAGCATAGGCATGTTGTAGAAACAGGTTTAACACTATTAGCCCATGCCTCTATGCCTTTAAATTTCTGGTGGCTTTCTTTTAAGACTGCAATCTACTTAATAAATAGAATGCCTACTGATGTACTGCAACATACATCTCCTTATCAGTTACTGTTTAAATTTCCTCCTGTGTATGATACGTTGAAGGTCTTTGGTTGTGCTTGTTTTCCTTTCCTAAGAGTTTTTAATAAACATAAGTTTAGTTTCCATTCAAGTAAGTATGTTTTTGTTGGATATAGTTTGATGCATAAGGGTTACAAAGTCTTAGCTCAGATGGTCGAATCTTTATCACTCCTAGTGTTAGGTTTAATGAGCATGAATTTCCTTTTTCTTCTGGTTTCAACACTGTTAAATCTATCTAGTTTTCTTCACCTGAGTCCCCTTCTACTACACCTACATTTTTCCCCTTCATTTCTATCCATAATCCCTCCAGCTCAGCTAGCTCTGAGCCTCCTGGAGTAGCCTGTCCTTCAAATGATTCTCCTCCAACAAGTGGTAAGGATTTACTCTTCTCTCCATCGACTACTCTTGTAATTCATCAATCACCATCATCCAGTGCATTTCCACCATCAAATACACTGCCTGTACCATCATCCAGTGCATCTCCACCATCAAATACACTGTCTGGTACTATCACAGTAGACTTAACAACTTCCTAATCATTCAACAACTCTACACAATTTTCACAATACTGAATCAGCCTTATACAGTTCTCAAAAAATAGAATCAGTCATGCACAATTCTCAAAGCAAAACAAAACCAATCATACACAAATCTCACAGAAAAACTGAACCATCATGTACCATTGAAATTGATCTAAATCTATCCAAGTTTGTTGACATTCCAAGCTCTTTAGAGGTTCCCATAAACACTCATCCTATGGTTACAAGAAGCAAATCTGTTGTTTTTCTCAAAACAGTGTTACTAGCTGCTGCCTCCATAATACCTGAACCCAGCACTGTCTAAGAAGCCTTGTCTAGTAATGAGTGGAAGTCAACTATGCAAGTAGAGTATGATGCTCTAATTGCCAACCATACCTGGTCTCTTGTCCCATTTTCTTCGGAAATGAATGTTGTAGGGAATAAGTGGGTCTTTAGGACAAAGTTCAATGCCAATTGGTCACCACAAAAGTATAAAGCAAAGCTGGTAGCCAAAGGTTTTCAACAAAACCCTGGCCTTGACTATTTTGAAACCTTTAGTCCAGTGATCAAGCCTTTCACAATACGGATTATTCTTACCTTGGCAGTGACAAACAATTGGGATATCCAACAAGTGGATGTAAACAATGCTTTTCTCAATGGCACATTAAATGAAGTGGTTTATATAACTCAACCTTTTGGTTTTGAAGATGCCACACAACCCACTTCAGTTTGCAAGTTAAACAAAGCTCTTTATGGACTTAAGTAGGCTCCAAGGGCCTGGTTTGACAAGTTTAAACAAGCTCTTCTGTAGAAAGGTTTCGTTAATTCTGTATCAGATTCAAGCCTGTTTATCCTGCATCAAAATGGTCAAGTTGTTTACATTTTGGTTTATGTTGATGACATATTGTTAATCGGTTCAGATTTGTCCTATATAAAACAATTAGTGCAGGAGCTTAATGACCAATTTGCACTCAAAACACTTGGTTCAATCCATTATTTTTCAGGACTGGAAGCAACAAGGATAGCCACTAGTTTACATTTAAAACAATCCAAATATTCTACTGATTTGCTTGCCAAGACAAATATGTTAAAAGCCAATGCATGTGCTACTCCTACGGCTACTAGTGTAAGACTATTTTCAGGAGATAGTGAACTGTTTTCTAATCCCAGCCTGTTTAGGAGTACTATAGGAGCTTTACAGTACTTAACTTTAACTAGACCAGATTTGAGCTTTACAGTTAATAAGTTAAGTCAATTCTTACAAGCTCCTACTACCCTTCATTGGCAAGCTTACAAAAGAGTCCTGCGATATATTCAGGGTACTAAAGACCATAGGCTGAAAATCAATCCTGCTGTCTCTCTTCAAATTGAATATTATGCTAATGCTGATTGGGGAAGTAATATAGAAAATAGAAGGTCAACTAGTGGGTATTGTGTGTTCCTAGGTCCCAACTTAATCCAATGGAGCTCTATAAAACAAAAAGTGGTGGCTCTTTCCTCTACTAAAGCCGAGTATAGGGCACTCGCACACACATCCACTAAAATTGCTTGGCTAAACAGTGTGTTTACTGAATTAGGACTGTCTTTCAACAAAACTCCAGTTATATGGTGTGACAATGTGAGTGTTGGAGCCTTGGCCTCGAATCCGGTCTTTCATACACGTACCAAACACATAGAAATTAACACTCACTATATTCGTGAACAAGTATTGGCTCATAAGGTTGCTGTTCAATATGTACCTTCTAAGTTGCAAATTGTTGACATACTCACTAAGCCCCTTCCTGCTGCTCAATTTGAAGAACTAAAGGCAAAACTGACTGTTAAATCTGATTGATAAATCTACTGCAGTAAAATGTTGGTTAAATGAAGTAGTGATGAAGCTACTGTTGTCTAAAAATTGATGCATTATGGCATTATGTGGCTTAAGTAGTGAAGTAGTGATTTGTTCATGCTGACATTGTGTGTTGGTTAATTGTTGTGATGAAGATACTGCTGTCCAAAGCAGTATAGCAGTGATTGATGCATTATGGCATTATGTGGCTGAAGTAGTGAAGTAGTGATTTGTTCATGCTGACATTGAAGTTGTTGGTTAATTGTTGTGATGAAGATACTACTGTCTAAAGCAGTATAACAGTGATTGATGCATTATGGCATTATGTGTTGGTTAGTTGTTGTGTTGTAGCTACTGGTTATAATAGTGGTTCTTTGGTATGTTATAGCTACTGGTAGCAAAAGCAGTGAAGTAGAGATTAATTCTGATGGCATTTTGTGATGGATCAGTGAGATGTTTCTACTCTAAAGTTGTTGGTTTTTTTTTTTTTTTTTTTTTTTTTTTTTTTTTTTTTTTNACTTAAGCGGCGCTGAAGTTGCACCCTACGAACCTCATCGGGTATTAAAGGTTGGTTTAGCCGCGGAACTTCCGGCAGGATTTCATCAATCCGACCAGGTCCCTCTTGGGGAAGATCGTTTTCCGCCAGGTGGTGAACCACCAAAGGCGGGAGAATTTCCTCTAGCGTCACAGTACGCTAGAGTGGAGTGGCCACACACTACCATAAAAAGAATCAATAAAATAATAAAAACAAAAAAGAAAGTGGGACTCATTTTTTTCGCGATTGGATTTTTTTTAAAGTGGAAATGCCATAAAGCACGAACCAAGATCCATAATACGAAAACCAAAATCAGAATGAGGAAGAAAAAAATATCGTGATCTAAGCCCATGAGCTTTTCAATCATTCGAACAAAATGGTGAATCCAGCCCATTTCCAGATAAAGAAGAAAAAAGGGAAGGAGTACAGCGGATAGAATCACAATGCGAAATATTCTTTTTCGTAGGATATTCATGATTCTCGTTTTAAAGATAGATATTCATGAGTTGTGTTGTATTTTGGATCGCTATTCCCTGCTCCGTCCGTGCCAGCGATTGTAGGTACGCTAAGTTTATATATTATCTTATATAGGCTAAGCAGATTGGTGTGGAACTAGCTCCTCTGCTAGAGTCAGAGTTGTTGTGTAGCCAAGTTCACCTGCCCAATGCCAATGATACGAAGAGCTAGCTTTGCTACCCTGGGGCTCAGAGAAAAGTCTACTTGCTTGCTAGAGAAGGTGACCCTTTCGTTTTCGGGTTTGCTTGTCGTTTTTGTTTGAACAGAGATTCTGTTCCGTGTACACGGGTACAAGGTCGAAAAGAAAGACAATAAAAGAATTTAGAATAACAATATATAAAATTGCTTAAATAACTCAGAAGAATCTCAAATTAAATAACTCAGAAGAATCTCAAATAGACCAAGATCCAATTTCGGGTCATTTCTTGGTGAACATGATCTGCCATAATCTCTTCGATCCCTTCATTGATGTGCCAGAATAAAGAGAGATTTGGTAGGAAAGTGGAAGAGACTTTTTGGTATATGATAATCAAAGGGAGTGGGAAAGCAGCAGTAATTCTTTGGAAAAGCCCACTCTTCCTAGCTCAGTACTCTTGTAACCGGAGGCAGATCAAGGATCTTGACTACCTCTTCAACCTGAAGAAGAGCGTCACAGAATCCATTCGGGATTCCACTAAGCGATTCTGAGCTTCAGTCCTTCAGGTTGACAACTGCAACGAGCAGTCAGCAGTGGTAGCCTACAAGAAAGGGCTACCCGTAGAGTCCAAGCTCTACCAGTCTCTGGTCGATTCTTGACCAGAGACCCTTGAAGACCTCCTGCTCCTGGTCCGAGCAGAGCGCTACGCAAAGCTCGAGGATGACGTTCAGAGTAACCTCGGGAAGTCTTCCCAGGAGATCCAGAACGTGTCCAAATCCTCCCTTCTGGGAGGAGGAGGACAAGGGGGGAGGTTATGGAAAAAGGACCAACGACGATCCTATCCTAAAGGAGAAGGAGGAGAAGTAGGAGCTAATTCGTACGGAAAGATATATTCAAGGAGAATGGAGCACTCGTGTTAGCCGAAGGAGTAGGAAGCGCCAACGACGATTGATTGCTATGCAGGCGGCCCTTGAGACGAGGTTATATCAAAAAGAAAAGAATAAGCATCGTCAGAACGATCCGAAGAAAGTAGGCAGGGGGAAAAGACCAAAGAAAGAGCAAAGGAACTCAGACTCACATAGTGAGTATGTGGATTTCGTGTGATCAATTCTGAAGTTGTTGGCATTTTTTTTTTTTACAAGTCATTTGTACAGTAGTTTAAGATGATTCAAAAGAAGAAGATTTTATGTTGCAGCAAACTCGTTTACAGATTCTTTGACAAATTTTGAGTTTCATAGTAGAATTTATAAGCAACAGAATTTGAGCTCCAAGATTGTTTAGCCTGAGCAAAATGTTAGCTACAAGCTGAATTCGCAAGCTGAAGCTACAAAGTAGTTCAACTTGAGGGGGGCTGTTAGTAAGATAAACTTGTGCCAAGACTAAAACACTGTCTTTTTAGTCTGCAGTTTAAGTGTTAACAAAACTGTGTCATTTTGACGAGTTTTCTTTCTTCTCTGTTTTTGTAAGGTTCGACTGAAACTTCTCTGCATATTTAAAGAGAAGTCAACCGTATTTTGTTTCAAGTCTCAATCAATAGAAAAGTTCATTTTCTCCTCAAATCTTCCTTTAAAGCTTCAAACACTTTTACTCTCAAAATTCCACAGACACCACCATTGATGCGTGTTTCCTACAACATGCAATATGTAGCAAGTATACTAATCGCACAAGTAATAAAATGATGAGTAGAGTATCGTTCCCAGGAGGATTGTAGCTAAGCACTAAGTTTCCTAATGTTATCAAGTTGAAGCAATCGACTTCTTTGGATTGATGGGAGCTAATTCTAATTAAACTTAACAATAAATTTTAAACTAAAATTTAATTAAGAATGCAATATGAAAATACGGATAATCAATTCAAGTAAAATGGGTAGGGTTTTGACTTCATTTGGATTTTATGGGTTAAACCTAGAAATTACACAACATTCACATTCATACGCAATGGTTGTAAATCGAACTCACTAAGGTGTTAAACATACCCTCTCGGGCTATGTTTTCCTATTCATCCTTATTAACCTTCCGCACCCAACAATTTGAAGGTTAACAATTCCAAACTCATTAAGCAAAAGAATCCTACAATGATTTCATTAATTCTTGAATCTATCTCTAGCATCCAATACTATAATGGTGATTACCCAAGAAGCCTAACATGATTTATTTCTCAATCTCATCATGTTCATCACATAAAGCATTAAAACTCAGAGTAAACACACAACCAAATCATACTCATATGAAAATAAAACAATCAAACACTTAACCCATTAAAAATCCAAACTACAATCAAAACCCTAACCCAAAATAGGTTAGTTCATAGCTAAATCAACAATACAAAAACGAAAAACGAAAATAATCAAGTTCAACATAATGAAACTGAGATAAAAGATAAGAAATCTCCCCAAAAAATGAATCCCTTAGTTAGAATCGAATCTTCACCCTTGTTACAATCAAAATCGCTCAAAAACTCATCCAAAGAAAATGTAAAAGCTCTTTAACCTAAAAACGAAGACTCCTGGACAAAAGACTAAGTTTTTCTTTTATACCTCACCCAAATTATCCAGCAAAAACGCGCACCAAGTAAAACTGTGCATTTAACAAAACTGAAAATAATGACCGTCGCCACGGCGAAGAAGAATTCTTTGCCGCGGCAAAGAGAGAAGCAGACATGCTCGTTGCTGGCCTTCTTCGTCGGGGCGAAGCTTCTTGAAAAGTTCTGAAATTACAGAACTGCCACTCTGCTTGCTTATTCGCTTGATTCTTCGATTCTCGGTACTCTCCCTTGGGAATAAGCTTCATCGTGCTTTATCCTGTTTCAGAACTCTCCTAACTTTTGAGATCCGCTAACTTTTGAGTCAAAAATTTCTAATTTTGTCCTTATTTGCTCAAAATGTCCATTTTAACCTGAAACACGAAAAGTAAAGAATTAAGCAATAATTCAGATCAAAATGCACTAGAAAGTACCTGAAATCCGACAAAAATGTCTAATGAAAACTGTATAATCGACGGATTATCAAATACCCCCAAACTAAAGATATGCTCGTCCCCGAGCATACAGTACAAAACTAACGAAGACAAAGACAACAAACAATAAACAAAAACACAAAACACACACAACAAAACTGAAAAAAAAAACAAAAACAAAAACCAACAAGACTCAACTCTACAAAGAATTGCCTAGAAATTGCACACGTCTCAAAAGTTGTTGAAAAATTATTATCAGGAAATGTTCAACACTCCAAGAAGTTATAAGCTACATCGACTGTCTTCCTCAATCGGTCCACCAAGTAGGTGATCCCCACTTCAATCCACATTCCAACTTCCCGGATTATTTTATGCAAAAATTGTAAAGTTTATCAAATGGTGACGGACTCCATAAGCCTAAATATCGAACTACTCTCCACTAATGAAGACTAGACAAAGATAAGAATCAAAAGGTCTTTAAAAGCTTATAACATTAGGCTCGGGTAGTGGGTTCCAATAAAAAGAATAGGAATAACAAAGTAAGAAAACTCGGTTGTCCTAAAGCAAAACTAAAATCACATCGAACCCCACTTCTTCTCAACCACCAATCGACATATCCACTAATTCACAGCCCTCAAACGCGTATCTTTCTTATTTTTGGATACCATAAATGTGGCGGGGGGGGGGGGGGGGGGGGGGTGGGGTGTGTAATTCTTGTTAAGGTGTACGTGGCGTTGTTAAACCAAATCTGAGGTCGCCAAGTACTGCTAGGCAGTTTTTAAGGCGGGTTCTGGTTTCCAGCCGGTATACCCTTAAACTAGGCAGAATTTTCTTTTTTTTTTTTTTAAACAAAACAATCACAATTGAATTGAATTGAGGTGACTACCTCTTTTGTTTTTATTCTTTTCTCTCAACCCTCAAACTATTCTTTTGGCCGCTTCATCATTTTTCTTCTCTCAACCCCCAAACTATTCTTTTGCTCATTCGTACACTCTTCCCGTTCTTTGTTTTGCACTAGGACCGAATTCTCTTAAGGGTACAATAAAGTGTTTTTGGGTAAAAGGATTGGACAATTTTGTTTTCCAAGAAAAATAAAGCAATAAAATTCATACGGCTCAAAAGGGTGACTAGAGATAATTTCATTCATGGGTTGGCTAGAAAGGCTCAAACGTTCCGAAAAATGCCTAAATCATCTCCTCAACCATGTCTAATCCTGGAATTTCGCCTCAAGCACTCTCAACTAG
Source organism: Pistacia vera (assembly GCF_008641045.1). Classification (NCBI taxonomy): domain Eukaryota; kingdom Viridiplantae; phylum Streptophyta; class Magnoliopsida; order Sapindales; family Anacardiaceae; genus Pistacia; species Pistacia vera. The sequence continues at coordinate 143,793 of NW_022196863.1, forward strand.
GTTCTAGAGTCCACCAACATTATCAAGACTTTACCTAACCACATAAAATGAATCTAAGCATGCCAAAAAATGAAAATGGTGGTTGAACCACTCAACGAACCTCAATCAAAATCCAGTCAATAAACATAAACTTGAAGCAATGCTTAACATTTCTCAACAATAAAATTGCAACAACCCTATTCTCATCATTGATTTATACAATTCATCATCGGCAAAAACAATCAAACAAAAGAAACAAATAACAATTTTTTTTTTTTTCAGTTTAAGGTGTACGTGGCGTTGTTAAACCTGGGGTCGCCAAGTACTGCTAGGCAGTTTTTAAGGCGATTACGGGTTTCTAGCTACTATACCCTTAAACTCAATTTTAATTATATTTCCTACCCCCAAACTAAACATGACATTGTCCCCAATGTTCCATTATGCACAAATCAGGAATAGAGAATAATAAAACAATAAACGTACGAGAATGCTCCTTGGTTAATCCATGAATTGTCGCTCCACAATGAACACCCGTTCTCAGACTTTTCATCATCCAAAATCTGTCAAAATAGTTAAAACTGTGGTGTCCCTTATGTTAGCACAAATTCACAACTAACTTGAAAATATTACAACCTAATCTCGTCATTTCAACAACTACAAATTAAAAGCAACAACTAAACAACTAAACAAAATCCAAAACCAAAATAAAATTGAGTTTAATGTTTCAAATGGATGCAAGATAAAATGAAAACAAATAAACAAAAACAAAAACAAAAACAAAAACAAAAACAGAAACAGGTGCTCTGGCTCAATCTTCTTCTTCCTCTTCTTCCTCTTCTTCCTCGGAGTCCATCCAATCATCCGAGTTCCAGTCGGCCCATTGGTATGCTGAAGTGTCAACATTGAGCTCCTTGAAGCTATTCGTCAGCAGCTCATGCATCATCTGAGTCTGCTCCACCATCCAATCCTGACGTTTCTTCATATATTTCATTAAGCCCATCATTTCCTGCATGATCTCTTTTTGTGTACCTATGGAGCTGGATGATGTGGCAAGGCTTGTTCTCTGCCTTTTCGCCCCTGCTCTTGGTTGCGCAGCTTCCAAACGGTCAAGGTGCTTCTTGTAATATTTTGAGTCTAGAATTGGAGCAGCATGAATACGATGCTCGTCATCCTGAACCTTGACTCCAGCTTTAAGGCATAGGGCTGTGATGAGATGCGGGAAACCGTAACTTGTTCGCCTCGGTTTTGCTGCTAGCTTGATGCTGTTCAAAATCATGTCTGCCACATCAATACTCTTCCCTGTGGCAATCGAGTAGAGCTGAACTATCTTCTCATGAGTCATGGTGCTGTAGTGCGATTCCGGCATTAGTTTCGCACAGATAAAGTATTGCCACAGCCGAGCCATCGGTGTCAACTGCGTTCCCTTAAGAGTCTTTTTCTGTTTCTTTGACACTTCCCACTTTGCACCCGGTTTTGCAATAACCGGAAGGATTAAGCTGTCATCGATCCGTGCTCTCTTGAATTGCACATACTCATCATTGAGAATTTCAGGCAAGTTATAGAAATCATTGATCTTCTTTCCCGTAAATGGCACGTCCTCCCCTCTCACAAAAACCATATCTTCCTTACACTCCGGGAGATTGGCATAGAACTCCCTTACTAGCGGCTCAACAGCCGCTTGCTCAGGAGCTCTCAAAAACATGTCCCAACGTCTCCCTCTACTCCAATCAAAGGCCTGAGTAGCGGCTAAACCGCGCTCTGGGATAATCCCCTTATCCTTTCTTTGGATTGTCGCCTCATACTTTTTGCGGGCTTCATCATTCACAAACCGGTTGTCAATATTCTTCCCTTTACTCTTACTCTTGCCCTTGTACGGTTGCTTAATTTTCAGCGCCATTGTTCACAATTTAACCTCAAAATTTTCCCCCAACAGTTCAAACCTAATTGTTCTACACAATTAATTCAATCCTGCACAAACAACCAACACTTCCAAAAATTCGCAATTCACCCCCAAACTACAAATTTTCAATTCAACACAAACACTCCAAAAATTCAACACCCACACTCCTAACAATCACCTAATGCACAAACAACTCTTCCTCAAGCAATATCAATATTCAAAATCACCCCAAAATTCTCAAGTCAATCGCAATAAAATTTTCAGATCTATGATTAGAAACTTGAAATTTTTCGATAAAAAGCTTTGGGTGATTGAGATCTTACCAAAATGAAGGAGTATTCGCCACCAATTGAACCGGAAACAACCCAGATTGAAAAGCCCCAAATTTTTTATCCGAAAATTTTCATGAAATTTTCGCGAAAATTGTTATTGAAATGGGTTATTTTGGTGTTTAGGAATGTTATGGAGTAAGAAATTTGGTTGGAAAAGCACTAGGGAAGCAAAAGATTGAATTTTGAAAAATTTTCTCTCAAATGGAAGTGAAAGGTTGCGTGAAGAATGAAGGAGAAAAGTTTATATTTATAGAAAAGTGTCTTCGCCGCGGCGACGTTCATCATTCATGAACCCTAAAAAATTTCCCAGGTTTCGTCAAGGCGAAGAAATTTCCTTCGCCGGGGCGAAAACCTCCCGACGATACAAGGCTTAATTTGCCTCGACGAAGAAAATTTCTTCGCCGTGGCAAAATGCCTTAGCCAAATTTTTTGAAAAATTGATCTCACTTTCTTCGCCGCAGCAAAGACAATTTCTTCGCTAGGGCGAAATCCTACAGGGGCAATTCTCCTTTTTTTCTCAGCTTGCTTCACCCCGGCGAAGAACAATCTTCACCGCGGCGAAGCATGGAGCATCTGGATTCCTTTCTTTTGCTGAAAATGTCACCTGAAACACCCAAAAACAAATACATAAAAACTTATAATGAAATTAAACAAAATCAAACAACCAAATTGAAAAGCAAAAAGTTAAAAACACTTGGGTTGCCTCCCAAGAAGCGCTTGTTTATAGTCGAAAGCTCGACTCTCTCGATCCTTCAATCAACCCGGACTATCCAAGTACATTACATCCCGGAAATTTCCCTTGTACCGGAGCTTCATTTACTGATGATCTTTTTCACACAGTGGCTTTGTTGAAAGTTTCACCACCCATTTCCAACCCTTGGTCATAACTTTGGTAGCTCGACTCTTCTCACCAACCGTCTTCCGTTTTCTTTGCTTAACTTCACTCTTTTTGATCCCAGTTACCCGTTCCTTATGCGAACTCAAACTCAACTGCGGCTTGTCTTGGAATTTTGTGCAACCCCTTTCGTAATGGTCCTCACTCTCGAACTGATTCAATTTGACAATGCAGCTCTGAATTTCCACCTTAGGATTATTCAGTTGGAAGGGCTCAATTCTCGACTGATTTACCACATCGATTTTTAAGCACGACTCTTGTTTAGGTGGATATTTCATTGATTCAAGGACATTAAATGTTATTTCTTCATCTTGCATCCTCATGATCAACTTCCCTTCTTGAACATCAATTAACGCTCTTCCGATAGCAAGAAATGGTCATACAAGGATCAGAGGAATCTCTTTGTCTTCTTCCATATCCAACACAAAGAAATTCGTAGGAAAAATAAACTTGTCCACCTTAATCAACACATCCTCCACAATGCCCCTCGAATGCTTTATTGATCGATCTGCAAGTTGCAAGCTTATGGTTGTCGGCTTAACTTCACCAATTCCTAGTTTCTTGAACACAGAAAAAGGCATAAGGTTAATGCTAGCACCTAGGTCACACAAAACTCGATCAAAGGTTATATCTCCTATAGTGTAAGGAATAGTAAAACTCCCTGGATCTTTGAGTTTTGGGGGCAGCTTCTTCTAGAGAATGGCGCTGCACTCTTCCGTAAGCATCACCGTTTCCTCATCTTCTAGCTTCCTCTTGTTTGATAAAATTTCTTTAAGAAATTTTGCGTAGCTCGGCATCTGTTGCAATGCATCTGCAAAAGGAATGTTAATATGCAGTTTTTTAAAAATATCAAGGAATTTAATAAACTGCTTATCCTGATTCTCTTTTCTGAGTCTTTGAGGAAAGGGTACAAGTGGTGTGTGATGTGCCAACTCTAGTGGAATCTCGGGGAATGACAATTTCTCTTTCCTTTTCTTTTTCCCTTCTTCCTGCTTCTGCTCATCTTTCCTTAGGCTCGGTGGTTTCTCTTTAGCTTCAATTTCTTCATCAATTTCCTCATCAGAATCTTCATTTTTCTTTGATGAAGTTTCCACTTTCCTTGGATCTCTCACCTCTTCTAAAACTCTCCCACTTCTCAACGAAATTGCATTTACTTGCTCACGTGGGTTAGTTACTGTGTTGCTTGGTAAGGAACCCTGTGGTCTCTCATTAAGCTTCTCGGCCAATTGGCCCATCTATACCTCAAGATTCCGAATGGACACCCCTTGGTTTCTAAAATTTGTCCTCATCTCATTCATGAAACTTGTGGTCTCCTGCATGAATTTACCAAACATATCCTCCAACTTCGTCACTCTTTGATCTCCCAGTTGATTATTCACCCCTGGTTGGTTTTTTGGAACTGTCCTCTGGTTCCATTGGTTATTTTGCTGGTTCTGATTTTTCCAAGCCAGATTTGGATGATTTCTCCACCCCGGATTGTATGTGTTGGAATATGAGTTGTTTGGTTGTCTCTGATTTCCTACCAAGTAGTTCACTTGCTCCTTTGATGAAGATGATGAAGCAAATGTGTTCCCTACTTGACACTCGCTGCTCACATGGTTTCCTGCACAAAAATCACATGTTAATTGAGGTGCTTGTATAGAGTTTACCTGCATATTTCCCAACTGTTTTTGAAGTGCAGTGAGTTGGGCTGAGATGGCTGTGAAAGCATCAACTTCATGAAGACCCGAAGATTTCCTTGTTGTTGCTCTCTCATTTGGTCTTTGATAGTTGTTGCTTGCCAAAACCTCAAGCAACTCATACGCCTCCTCTGGTGTCTTATTCTGCAAGGCCCGTCCTGAAGCTGCATCCATCATGGTTTGCACATTACCCATCAAACCATTATAAAATGTTTGGACTTGAAGCCAAACTGGCAAACCATGGTGTAGACACTTCCTCAGTAAATCCTTGTATCTCTCCCAAGCCTCAGACAATGACTCGGAATCATCTTATAGAAATGTTGTGATATCATTTCTCAATTTTGTTGATTTAGCTGGAGGAAAGAACTTGGTAAGGAATTTATGTGCTAGATCATTCCAAGTTGTTATTGTTCCTGGTGGTAATGCCATTAACCACCCTTTGGCTTTATCTCCCAATGAAAATGGGAATAATCGCAGCCTAATAGCATCATCCGACACTCCATTTGACTTGAAGGTGTCACAAATTTCTAAGAAATTTGTAATATGTTGATTTGGATCTTCCTTTAAATCGCCATTAAATCTAACCGATTGCTGGATCATCTGGATGATTGCCGGCTTGATCCCGAAGTTGTTTGCTTGCACCGTAAGTCTAGTGATACTCGACCCACTACCATTCACTGTGGGAACTGAAAATTCCCTCAGTGTTCTATTTTCTGGTTTAGCCATTTCAACAACTACTTCTTCAGCTTCTACTACAAGATTCTCTCTTTCTCTTCTCTCTCTGTTATGTCTTCTAACGGTTCTCTCAAGCTCAAGGTCAACAGGAACTACTGGTTGACGTCTCGCTGTTCGCATAAACTGCACGAACAAAAGTGAAGGAAAGTGAGATCACACTCTAATGAAAATTAAAAACAAAAATAAAAACTTCAATCTAGCTAACTAAAGAAAAACTCAATGTTAACCTAAAACAGTCCCCGGCAACGACGCCAAAAACTTGATGCGTGTTTCTTACAACATGCAATATGTAGCAAGTATACTAATCGCACAAGTAATAAAATGATGAGTAGAGTATCGTTCCCAGGAGGATTGTAGCTAAGCACTAAGTTTCCTAATGTTATCAAGTTGAAGCAATCGACTTCTTTGGATTGATGGGAGCTAATTCTAATTAAACTTAACAATAACTTTTAAACTAAAATTAATTAAGAATGCAATATGAAAATACGGATAATCAATTCAAGTAAAACGGGTAGGGTTTTGACTTCATTTGGATTTTATGGGTTAAACCTAGAAATTACACAACATTCACATTCATACGCAATGGTTGTAATTCGAACTCACTAAGTGTTAAACATACCCTCTCGGGCTATGTTTTCCTATTCATCCTTATTAACCTTCCACACCTAACAATTTGAAGGTTAACAATTCCAAACTCATTAAGCAAAAGAATCCTACAATGATTTCATTAATTCTTGAATCTATCTCTAGCATCCAATACTATAATGGTGATTACCCAAGAAGCCTAACATGATTCATTTCTCAATCTCATCATGTTCATCACATAAAGCATTAAAACTCAGAGTAAACACACAACCAAAGCATACTCATATGAAAATAAAACAATCAAACACTTAACCCATTAAAAATCCAAACTACAATCAAAACCCTAACCCAAAATGGGTTAGTTCATAGCTAAATCAATAATACAAAAACAAAAAACAAAAATAATCAAGTTCAACATAATGAAAATGAGATAAAAGATAAGAAATCTCCCCAAAAGATGAATCCCTTAGTTAGAATCGAATCTTCACCCTTGTTACAATCAAAATCGCTCAAAAACTCATCCAAAGAAAATGTAAAAGCTCTTTAACCTAAAAACGAAGACTCCTGGACAAAAGGCTAAGTTTTTCTTTTATACCTTGCCCAAATTATCCAGCAAAAATGCGCACCAAGTAAAACTGTGCGTTTAACAAAACTGAAAATAATGACCGTCGCCGCAGCGAAGAGAGAAGCAGACATGCTCGTTGCTGGCCTTCTTCGCCGCGGCGAAGACAATTCCTTTTCGCCGGGGCGAAGCTTCTTGAAAAGTTCTGAAATTACAGAACTGCCACTCTGCTTGCTCCTTCGCTTGATTCTTCGATTCTCGGTGCTCTCCCTTGGGAACAAGCTTCATCATGCTTTATCCTGTTTCATAACTCTCCTAACTTCTGAGATCCGCTAACTTCTGAGTCAAAAATTTTCAATTTTGTCCTTATTTGCTCAAAATGTCCATTTTAACCTAAAACACGAAAAGTAAAGAATTAAGCAACAATTCAGGTCAAAATGCACTAGAAAGTACCTAAAATCCGACAAAAAGGTCTAATGAAAACCGTATAATCCACGGATTATCAACCATCACACTCCTTACAACCCACTCTACAAAACTCTTACCCCCATCACCTGTAACGCCCCACTTGAGGTATGTAGTTAAATTATTGTTGTATTGCTTGAACGTTTCTTGATTTGTTCTCAATTGAGCTTGCATGTTGTTATTTTTGGTTGGTTGGGCCTTAGTTGAATTTTGTTAAAGTTATTTTGAGAAAAATGTGAAGAAAATCCCTTAAACTTTTATTAGGGGTAAAATGGTCTTTTCACTCAAAATTAGTTGAAAACTTGGGGAGTGAAAAAAGATAGAATTTTATGGAGAATGCAATAAAAATGAGGGCATTATTGTAATTGACTAAAGGACATAGATGGAATTTTCAAGAAAGAACAAAGGCAAAATGGGAAGGCATGTGTTAATTATGAGCTAATAAGGGTTTGGGTTTAGAAAACCCTTCATTTTCTCTTCTCCACCGCCATTCCCATTCCTTAATTCCTCTCAACTTTTCTTTCAATATTTCAAGAATTTTAGAGGGCTTTTTGAGTAGTTTGGGTAGAAAGTTTATCTAAGGCATCCTAAGGTAAGGATTCTTGCTTTAGATGTGAAGTTTTGCTTATATATGTATATTGAAGTCTTATGGTTTTATTGTTTAAAGTTGTAGAGAAGAGACAAGCTATCAAAGGAAAGGAAAAGTGTTAGTGAAATCTCTCCATTACAAGGTAGGTAAATCCAACCCAAGTTGAGATTTGAGAAATCCTTTGAGTAGAAATTTAGTAGAGATTTATGTATGTATAAGTATGTTATGTTATTGAGAATTGAGTTGAGATGAATATTTGCTTTGTGGTTGTTGAATATACTTCAATTATGAGAAGTGTTGTTGAGTGATGAGAATATAGTTTGAGAAGAAATTGGAGAAGTATTGTGGGAGTGTTTGTGCTGTGGGGTTATGGTGATGATACAAGAGAGTTTTTCTCTCATTTTGGATGGTTTAGGAAACAAGTTAAATGATAATTAAATTAGGGTATGTTTAGGCACAATTGTTGTTTGATGAAATGCCTAAGTGAAAACTGCCCTGTCACAGTCGTGAATTTCTGAGTGATTTTTGGGCATCTTACTGATTGAACTGGGTTGAGACCAAAACATAAAAGCTGTAGTCCTGTCTCTAAGCTTTAAAACGAGTCTAAAATCGTAGCAATCCGATGTGTATAACTCAAGTTATGCCTTCTGGAGTGTGACCTGTGCAAAATGACTATCTTGATGCAATATTGCATTTGTACATTTCATAAGTGCATTAATTAAGAAATTTTTAAGCATGAACCATCCTTATGCATTAATTGTGCATTGAGAAGTAGTTTAAGAAAGAGTAGAGAACCTTGTGAATGAGCTACTTTAAAAGAAAAGAGAATGAGAAAAATCTAAGAATGGGTTGGTGCTTTGTGAACTCCACCCGGAAGTCACGAAGAGTGGGTTGATGCTTTGTGAACTCCACCCAGCCGTGCCTCCGGTAAGATGAGGTCGTGACATTCAAGTGATAAAGAATGAGAAAAACATGAGAAAGAATAAAGAGAGAATGAGTAGAGTCACGAAGAGTGGGTTGATGCTTTGTGAACTCCACCTGGCCGTGTCTCCGGTAAGATGAGGTCGTGACTTACAATAGACAATTAATAAAAGAGAGTTGTGTGAAAGAGAAATAGAAAGAGAAAATAAATGAGAAGCGTGTAAGGAAAGAACTAAGAGAGAGAGTTACAGGGACAGACGAGTAGAGGATTTACTTACTGAGCATTATTTTTGTGCTCACCCCGTTGTTTTCTTTGTGGTTGCAGGATCTAGGTGAGGACGCGGTCAGATTGGCGTCGGCAAGCGAGGAGTAATAGCTACACTATCCACTGTTTTCGATAACCTTTTGCAAATGATACCTTACTTGGTATAAAGAATTTTTATATGTAATAAAAGAAAATTTTGGGCCCATCTACTTTTGCTATTATAAATGTATTTTACTTTATATATTTCTATGAGTATCCTAGTATAAAGGAGTCATTACATCACCGTCCATTGCTTACCAATCGCCAACCGTGAACTACACAACCTTTCAACTTCGAAGCCGATTTTTTATCGTTTCCGGTGTTGGAAATCGTCTTTGCCACTACCAATCAACTTCCTGAATCTTCCTATCCAAAAATCCCAACATTCCCAATCCTGTTTGCTCACCAATCGTCGGCGATTGAAGCTTCCCTACCTTAGGGTTTTTTTAGTTTTAATTTGATTAATTTGGTTTAATTCGTACCATTTTTGTGTTTGTTGGGTTGAAATAAAATTGAGGAATGTTTGTTTGTTAATTTTTTGGTCGCCGACACTCCCCAACACTAGCGGCAATTATCAGCAATGGAAGAAGCCGAGAAGAGAAGAAAGAAGAGAGTGGTTTTTTAGTAAATCACTTTGTTTCCCACCCAAATCAGATGGTAACCTAATAATTGGATAGTAAAAGGGTGTTTTAAAAGTTTGAGGGTAGGAAAATGTTAATGGGCCATTTTTTGGGTGGGAATATGTCGTTAACTCTTTAAATAAGGGTAGACAACATCTTTAGTAAACAAGTAAGTGGATAAGAATATTTCTAAATGACTCTTTATATGACTCAAACTTTTTATTATAAAGAGTCTATCCATAAAAACAAGAGTCTAATAGACTCTTTATCCTTTAAATATAAATTAAAGAGTGAGTTTGACTCTCCATATCTAGAAAGTCAAATTTCACTCTCTATCCTAATTTTAATTAATAAACTATAAGTTTCTATGCATTTTATTTATTAATTCTCTCTTCTATTAAGTTTCTTTCTTAAAAATAAAGAGCATCTTCATTAAATTTAAAGAGTCTATTATATTTATAAATTGATGAAGATACTCTTTATTTATATGAAAAATACTTTTTAAAATTGAAGATGCTCTAATGTCGTATCAAATGACACAATATAATCGATTTAACTCATTTAATTTGTCCCACCGACTCAAAACTCATCAATAATTTAACAAATTTACATAATTTTAATCAATTATAGCAATAAATAATTACTAATGTAATTATTTTTAATACATTTTAATTTTACTCATATAAAACAAAAGTAGGATTATATAAACACTTTTCATTGGTGATACAAAAATTCTTCAAAACGTTTGTTAATAGAACTGGATCAAACTGTTACTTCCCCAAAGAACTGGACCCAAGGAGCCAAAGAATTTTGCCTTCCATTTTTTTTTTTTTTTTTTTTTTACTCTTCTTTCTTAAATTCATTGAGACAAATTGAGGGTAGTTCAGTTTTACCAAATAGGTTTAAGACCGAAATGGCTAACAAAAATAATAATAGGTAAAATGTTAATTAAAATTTCAATAAATCTTTATGTGCATGCACTTATGTCAAACCAAGGGGAAAATACAAAACTACCCTTCCCGTCCATAAATTTACAAGTGACAAAACTACCCTTCCCTGTCCATAAATTGTTTGGCCTTCTATACATTTCCTTCATATATTCTCTAAATCTAACCAAATTAAATTAACATTTTGCTCCTTCAAATATATGTTCATAATAGCTTGGGACCATTATTTCCTCGAAAAGCACCTGGATCCATTATCAATAACTCATTCCTGTCATACTTTTCCACCAAGCTACTCTCCTCTGCATTGATCTTATATTCCATATAATTTAACCCCATAGCCCTAGCTGATTTCGCGAAACACACCTCCGCCACCCTCAAGCCCTAACGGCACCACTGCAACTACACCGATCCCGGCCGAAGAAACAATGAATGCGTTAGAGCTGCACCGTGTACCCCAACCATAGCATGACTTGAATTTATAAGAGCATAAGCTTCGCGCAATGAGGTCTTCGCAGTTGGTGTAAATACAATAACATCAAAACCTACTTCCTCCGCAACACGTTTTACTTCATCTTGATTTAAGATAGCACGTCCGAGGCTACCTTTGCGACTCGGCAACACAAGCCGCGGCCTAGCCACCGGAGAGTTGCGCTTTAGTATTGGGTGGATTCGGCCATTGCCATAAGCTTTGTCGAGGAAGGCGCGAAAATGAGTGAAGGTTTCTGAATTTGGCATCAATGCAGGGTCTATAGTCATGAAACCATGTGAGATAAGACCCAAAGTGGCAGAAGGAAAACAATGAGTGGTGTTATCATCGTCCAGTTTTACGATAGGATACTTGCTGAATGTTTGTAATAAATCTGCATACTTGTTAACCCACCAATCACGAGCTTTACTGATAACAAGAACAAAATCTTGATCAGGGAAGATTGAGTTGACGGTTATAAAGAGGGGAATGAACCCGTCGTTAAATTCATGCCAGAAGTTTCCAGTGTACCCACCTACACTAAATACTAAAGCTGGAACATGGTGCTGCACTTCACATTTTGGATTTTCTGGGCTTGATGTTATGGTGAGTTCTTTGATTCTGTTCATCATAAACTTCTCCCATTTTCGAGGGTAAGGCCTAATTTTTTCAACAATTGAAGGCGGTGTTGAGGTGGAAGAGTCGACAAGGAACAAAATAGATGTTGTGGAGTCAAGAACTGTAGGACCGGTGATTGCGCATAAATCATAATTATGGTGAGATCTATCGCAGCTGATTTGTGGGGATTGAGAAGGTGGCTGAGGAAGTTGGTCCAACTTGCTTGTTGATTTCAGTTCTAGGTCATTTTTGTCTGCAACCATAGAAATACTATATCAATTTTGGACGAAAGTAACATTTTATTCTTCATATCAGTAATTATTCTTGACTCTTGACATCATTTCACATGTTTCAGTTCATTTTTATTTATTTTTCCAATTTTTCGGTTAACTCATATTTTTAATATTAACTTATAGAGTTGTATGAGACCTTATATATTTATTGGCAAGCAATCGTAACATGTACAAGTTTCAATATAATATTAATTCTGAAGGGTAGAAAGATACAAAAGGTGTTGAAATGTAGCGATCTATATTTGGTAGATATCTTGTCTTGATTTACATATTATAATGTATCAATCCCTGAGATTTGAGAATGAGATTGGGCACTAACCGCTAAAATATTATGCATTTCTCGCGCACTAAGTAATGCCTACTTGTTCACAATTAAGTTTACTATGAGAGATGTTGATGAACACTTGAACTTAAGCCTTTATGAATTTTTCTTAGCATTCACAATTTATAAAACTGCATAAATAGCCATTTCTGGAGAAAATATTTGAAGAATGAAGATCATTTATACCTATGGCTGCCGAGTAAATAAAATCAAAATTTTATCTAAATATATAGAGAATTTGAGTGACAAACATAAATGGCGACAAACAACTTGGTGACAGCGCATGTCATATTAATAAACGAGTAAAAAAAGATTTTGTAATTCATACCTTGATGAATTCTGGTTGAATGTGATAGGTTTAATTTCGATATGATAGAGAGGTTGCACTGCAACATGAAGAAGAACACAAAGAAGACCAAACAGGCAGTCACCGTAGTCACCGAATTTTGTTTCTTCATTGATACTAACTTTATAAATGATATCGTTAATAATTGATCTCCACAGAGAGTATGCACCCAGCAGTTTTAAGCTTCCGTATTCAACATCAATGCGATCCGGGTATCGCCGTATCAGGTTGAAAGTAGAAATCAGAAAACCACTTTCTTCATGATTTTAGAGTTACAAAATCCTCCTGGAGAAGAAGAAACACTTAAGACAAAAAACTTTCGAAAATAATCATACATATATATTGGAGAAAGAGAGTACCTCTTCTGGGAATGGAGTAGATTGAGAAATTAGTTAATATCTGAAAGCCATAGATAGAGAGGGGCTTAGTGTCAAGAGGCGATTCCTCAGCGTTGAGACGTTGAAAAAAATTTGGTAACGAGGAGGTTTACTTTTTTTGAATAAATAGGAATATATGATATGATTAACTAAAATAGATTAACGTATTAATTGTCAAATCAATATTAGGAATTATATGATATAATAAATCAGTATACATATGGAAAAGACTAAAGAGGGTATAATGTAAAACTTACATAAGGTAGATAATTGATTTTTATTAAATATAAATCAGTTTTAAAGATTAATGATCCACGTTGTTGCTTTAATTTTTCAAATGTTTTTTGTTTAACCATTGATTGAGATTTATGGCAACCATTAAATAATGTCGTTAAAAGCTTGGTGGAAGCTTGGTTATATATAATGTTTTGATTCCTAAGCTCAAGTACTCAACTAAAACAAAATACACCATCAACAATAGAGTTTCTTGAGAGCGATCTTAGCTAATTTGTCTCTCTTTGCGGGATTGTAAAGGTGCCCAATTGCTTGTTGATTTAAGTTCCAAATCCTTTTTATCTCCAACCATAGAAGTTTAATTCCATAATAAATATGATGAATGGTTGCTGAAAAAATGTAACATATGGCACCTTATATTATAGTTCCCGGGTAGATTTAGAATTTTAGTACTCTGTAGACGGATATAGAATCTCGAAAAATATATACAGACATATTAAGGTTTTTAATTTAACAGTTATTCAGTAGTACAGTTAGTCAAACCCTTTAATATATACTAAAAGAGTAATATTAGATCCGCAATCCAATCTTATAACATTTTACGTGGCAGTTCGTTATTGATCAACTCGCAAAATGGTTCTGCTCGCTTGTATAGATCATGTCTGTCCATTTGCGAGCTAACCGATGACAACTGCTCGGGTTGTGAGAAAAAGTTATTAAACTAGTATTATTGTATTAAAGAGAAAAACGTGTTGCACTGTAGGGGTATGTGATCGACTTGTTAAATACGCCAAATGTGGTGAGATGTAGAAATCTGTGGTCGGTGTGCCAGCTGTCTCAATGCATAGAAACGTGTATACATAAGTAATTCTATAATAAAAGTACTCTTGCATTATACATATGTGTTATTAATCCTTGAGAACCAATGGGACACTTAAATACTAAAATATTCAGACATTTCTCGGACACCAAGTAATGCCAACTGGGAAACGAATTTTCCGTCAAGATATGCATATTTGACCTAAATTTTCCGGTATTGACAATTTGTAAATAACTGCATAGCATGATCATATCCAATAAACAAGAACACACTTTAAAACACATACCTTGATCAACTCTGGCTGAATGCAATGCTGTTAAATTTAATATGGTTGAAAGACTACTCTGGTACATGAAGAGGAACGCAAAAGAGGCGAGGAATGCAGTCACTTTCGACAAACATTGCTTCTTCATCGATAATACTTATGTATATAAAAATTTAATTAATATGACCTACTGGTTTTCAGCTGTGTTATGTCTGAAAAAGTAGGACTGACGCAGAGTCTTGTCAGCATAAGCGGTCAGAGCTTAGCTTAGGTAAGTCATGCAGCCATTTAGACGAAGCCATGTCGCACGCTGACGCAAGCGGCATACTCCTACCAGTGCAGTGGGTGTGCGCTAGGCTGGTGAAAGGCTGGAGATGATCCACATGTCCAATCCCTGCAAACGTCGAGTTAATCACTCGAGCAGGTGAGTAACGAGACGTAAGGAAGAATTTGCACGGCAATCTGACCCGCTCCCTTATTTAGTAATCATTACCTTAACTCCCACTATAAATAGAGAGTTCCTCTCTCGTTTATGGGATTAGCTAATTTTTCTCTAGAATAGCATATAAACATACTCTCTCTTGTAATCTCTCGTAAGTGTCAGCTCGCTGAACGCGACCTGATCTCATATATTAATACGATACCAGTGGACATAGGATTCGATTACTTAAACATTCGAACCACTTTAAACACTGTTCTTAATCTTCTATTCAATTCAATACCCTCGTACACGTGTATCTTCTGAGTCAGCTCAGCATTTCCCATTTGTGGTTAGTTGGTGTCAAAATCACACATCAACAAACTGGTAATGCGGCTTCCACTATGTGCATAAACACTAGCGTTTGACACTCAGTTTGAAGGTAATTAACCACTTTCTTGCTGATTTGAGGATTTTCCTGGAAGAAGAAGGAAAAGAGATATGAGAAACTTTCAAAAACAATATTCATTAATTCTTTTGAAATAATAAGTATAGATCTATGTATGGGAGAAAGAATGTACACCTCTTGTATGAAGGAATATTGACAGAAGAATTTAAAAGTAACTCCTCAGAGCAGACAGCATTAAATCCCTAAGATTTATTGCAGACAGAGAAAGGTTTGAGTTGGGATTAGCCGGAGTCAGTTCTGACAGCCCTGAAAAGAAATGGGAATATATGTGGATACCTTCAACCATCTGGTGCTAAAGTTGGTAGCATTCACAGGTTTTAAATTAAGCTATTCCAGACAACCAATTGTAAGAGTCCATCTGCATAAATTTTTTGTTGACTAATTGGTAATCAATGTATTTTTGTAATCTTGTAAATGAAAAATATCACAAACCATTTTGTCTTTCTGGGCCAATATAGTTTTTGTTAGCCCACTGGGTTCTGTATTCTCTTATTGTTTCTCAGTGTTAGTTGAATGGAATACGGATAGTTGAAAGAATAAATAGACTCCATCTCTTACTTTCAAAAGAATAAATTAAAGATGATACTTTGACAGATGGATGGTTGGGATTTGTAAACGAAAAACACGCAGGTAGCGTGGACAACCTAGACGAATATGAAATGGTGATTGTGATTGATGAAGAAACAATAACCTCCCCTAGTCTTTTCTAAACTAATAATAACAACCTCTATTGGGTCTTGTCAATTAACAATGTCAGTGATAAAACAAGTTAGCAGGTCGTGTTTGTATTAATTGGAAAAGAAAAGGCTTGTAGTCAACCTAACACGATTTATTTAATGCTAATATTCAAAACTTATTTAAATAAACAAGTCGGTGGGTAACGTCATATCAAATGACACAATATAATCCATCTAACAAAGTTACATAACTTTAATCAATTATAGCAATAAATAATTACTAATGTAATTATTTCTAATAATGACTATACAAAAATATAATTTTGTTGAACTTTTTAATACATTTTAATTTTGCTTATATAAAACAAAAGTAGGATTATTTTAATACTTTTCATTGGTGATACAAATTACAAATTCTTCAAAACGTTTGTTGATAGAACTGGATCCAACTGTTACTTACCCAAAGAACTGGACCCAACTAACTTAGATCAAAACCCAAGGAACAAAAGAATTTTGCCTTCTATTTTTTAATTTTTGTTATCTTCTTTCTTTAAACTCATTAAGACGAATTGAGGGTAGTTCAGTTTTTACTTTTACTACTAGATATAGGTTTTAGAGCGAAATGGCTACAAAGATATTAATAATAGGGTAAAATGTTAATTAAAAATTATAATAAATCTTTATGCGCATGCGCTTATGTCAAACCAGGGGGAAAATATCTTTTAACTCGTGACAGAAAATATTAATTACAATATCATTCCAAGAATCATTTTAATTAATTTCCTTTGTAATGTTTAAGAAGAGAATTCCACATTCACACACAAACACACAAATGACAAAACTACCCTTCCCTGTCCATAAATTGTTTGGCCTTCTTATACATTTCCTTCGTATATTCTCTAAATCTAACCAAATCAAAATTAACATTTTGCTCCTTCAAATATATGTTCATAATAGCTTCGGACCAATTATTTCCTCGAAAAGCACCTGGATCCTTTATCAATAACTCATTCCTGTCATACTTTTCCACCAAGCTACTCTCCTCTGCATTGATCTTATATTCCATATAATTTAACCCCATAGCCCTAGCTGATTTCGCGAAACACACCTCCGCAACCCATTCAAGCCCTAACGGCACCACCTGCACGAACACCGATCACGGCCGAAGAAACAATGAATGCGTTAGAGCTGCACCGTGTACCCCAACCATAGCATGACTTGAATTTATAAGAGCATAAGCTTCGCGCAATGAGGTCTTCGCAGTTGGTGTAAATACAATAACATCAAAACCTACTTCCTCCGCAACACGTTTTACTTCATCTTGATTTAAGATAGCACGTCCGAGGCTACCTTTGCGACTCGGCAACACAAGCCGCGGCCTAGCCACCGGAGACTTGCGCTTTAGTATTGGGTGGGTTCGGCCATTGCCATAAGCTTTGTCGAGGAAGGCGCGAAAATGAGTGAAGGTTTCTGAATTTGGCATCAAAGCAGGATCTATAGTCATGAAACCATGTGAGATAAGACCCAAAGTGGCAGAAGGAAAACAATGAGTGGTGTTATCATCGTCCAGTTTTACGATAGGATACTTGCTGAATGTTTGTAATAAATCTGCATACTTGTTAACCCACCAATCACGAGCTTTACTGATAACAAGAACAAAATCTTGATCAGGGAAGATTGAGTTGACGGTTATAAAGAGGGGAATGAACCCGTCGTTAAATTCATGCCAGAAGTTTCCAGTGTACCCACCTACACTAAATACTAAAGCTGGAACATGGTGCTGCACTTCACATTTTGGATTTTCTGGGCTTGATGTTATGGTGAGTTCTTTGATTCTGTTCATCATAAACTTCTCCCATTTTCGAGGGTAAGGCCTAATTTTTTCAACAATTGAAGGCGGTGTTGAGGTGGAAGAGTCGACAAGGAACAAAATAGATGTTGTGGAGTCAAGAACTGTAGGACCGGTGATTGCGCATAAATCATAATTATGGTGAGATCTATCGCAGCTGATTTGTGGGGATTGAGAAGGTGGCTGAGGAAGTTGGTCCAACTTGCTTGTTGATTTCAGTTCTAGGTCATTTTTGTCTGCAACCATAGAAATACTATATCAATTTTGGACGAAAGTAACATTTTATTCTTCATATCAGTAATTATTCTTGACTCTTGACATCATTTCACATGTTTCAGTTCATTTTTATTTATTTTTCCAATTTTTCGGTTAACTCATATTTTTAATATTAACTTATAGAGTTGTATGAGACCTTATATATTTATTGGCAAGCAATCGTAACATGTACAAGTTTCAATATAATATTAATTCTGAAGGGTAGAAAGATACAAAAGGTGTTGAAATGTAGCGATCTATATTTGGTAGATATCTTGTCTTGATTTACATATTATAATGTATCAATCCCTGAGATTTGAGAATGAGATTGGGCACTAACCGCTAAAATATTATGCATTTCTCGCGCACTAAGTAATGCCTACTTGTTCACAATTAAGTTTACTATGAGAGATGTTGATGAACACTTGAACTTAAGCCTTTATGAATTTTTCTTAGCATTCACAATTTATAAAACTGCATAAATAGCCATTTCTGGAGAAAATATTTGAAGAATGAAGATCATTTATACCTATGGCTGCCGAGTAAATAAAATCAAAATTTTATCTAAATATATAGAGAATTTGAGTGACAAACATAAATGGCGACAAACAACTTGGTGACAGCGCATGTCATATTAATAAACGAGTAAAAAAAGATTTTGTAATTCATACCTTGATGAATTCTGGTTGAATGTGATAGGTTTAATTTCGATATGATAGAGAGGTTGCACTGCAACATGAAGAAGAACACAAAGAAGACCAAACAGGCAGTCACCGTAGTCACCGAATTTTGTTTCTTCATTGATACTAACTTTATAAATGATATCGTTAATAATTGATCTCCACAGAGAGTATGCACCCAGCAGTTTTAAGCTTCCGTATTCAACATCAATGCGATCCGGGTATCGCCGTATCAGGTTGAAAGTAGAAATTAGAAAACCACTTTCTTCATGATTTTAGAGTTATAAAATCCTCCTGGAGAAGAAGAAAAACTTAAGACAAAAAACTTTCGAAAATAATCATACATATATATTGGAGAAAGAGAGTACCTCTTCTGGGAATGGAGTAGATTGAGAAATTAGTTAATATCTGAAAGCCATAGATAGAGAAGGGTTTAGTGTCAAGCGGCGATTCCTCAGCGTTGAGACGTTGAAAGAAATTTGGTAACGAGGAGGTTACTTTTTATGAATATATATATGATATGATTAACTAAAATAGATTAATGTATTAATTGTCAAATCAATACTAGGAATTATATGATATAATAAATCAATATATATATATATATATATATGGTATAAAGAGGGTATAAATCATTCCACTGGTGCGATGCAATTATGGTGATGTATATGATATGATGAACACACCTACCAAATGAAAGAGATGACCAAATGATTGAAGTCAATAGTGGAAGGAAGCAAAAGAAGCTGATTTCAAGGAAACAAAATATGTATCAGGTCAACAGTGGATTCACATGAAAGAGTGTATCCTAGTTGAATCGTATAAATCCACAGCCAATAGTAAAACACCACACGTAATGTGAGGTTGGTGAGTCCGTTACAAAGTTATTTCATAATCGTCACAGTTTTCAATGGTGCTGCTGCTGCCTTTATAAATTGTTGAGTTGTCATTTTTCGCATTAACAAACATGCATGCCTGTCGCACCTGCACAGATACCGAATTATGTGTATAGTTGGACAAATAATGTTTTTAATTGAATTAACCATTTTTTTCCTTATTTGATGACATTTTATTATTTAAATATTATTTTATTACTCAAATTTATATTTTAACTATGAAAAAAGAATAAACTCAACCCAGACTATTAAGACTTTTAAAGAGAAGAGATTGATAAGTCTTTTAATAGTAAAATATTAGATTTTAGTGATTAAAAACTTAAGAGGGATGATTGTATAAACCCTAATCGTTTGATTGTCAATGATTAAAGGGATCAACAGGAATAGAGTTTAAAAGATTTTGGTAAGTGGTGATTGGAAAAAAGAATGGTAGTAATGCGAGGTTACAAAGATGCAAAAATCAAAAATAAAATATAAATTTAGATAATAAAATAGTATTTTAAAAGCATCTGAATAGGGTAAAGTTGGGATATTAAATTGGTGGTCCAAAAGTTTGGATGTTAAATTGATGGTCCAAATGAAAGGGCAAAGTGGTAAAACGAAACTTAGGAGATGTGGTCCATATGGATATGGTGGGAGGGGATGCAGGAGACTTATCTGACAAAAACAACATGAGTAAATAGTAAGGTAAGGGTACATACTAGATTGGGTGGATCCCACTCACACATCATCATACCACCATCATCTAACTTCTGCTGTACTCCTTCCTTTCCCCCTCTTAATTCTTTTTCCAGATTACGTCATAAAAAAATTTAACATCTTTTTCCTTTTTCCTTTTTCACATTTTATTTACAATAATATAAACTCAAATCTCATCGGTCTTTTTTAATGACAAGTTATATTTGTTTGAAATATGATTTTTATTAGTAAATTTTTTTTTTTAATCAAAGGTGTCCAAGTAGCTTACGCACATCTCGACTAATCTCTCAAGACTCTCAAGTTAACGATTGGATAAATTTCTAGTGGTCACCTCTATCAGTAATAAAAAAAAATTAAACTTAAAACATTTTGAGTAATACACCCAAAAGCCTTTCTTATCCCATCCAAATTCCAATCATCCAGGAGTGATTATTAGAGAGCGTAGTTAAGAATAAGGTTTAATTGTGAATTTTTTTCTGTTCAACATTTTTTATTAATGGGATTTTAGCTTCCAGTAAAAACTCAAAACGAAAACTTCCAAAGCAGATATTTTTTTAAAATCTGAATTATTTTATGGTATTAAATAACTAAAATCAGATTTTAAAAGATATGTTCAACTTATTTTGGGCCGCCTTGGGCTTTTATGGACGGAAGGTCTGGGCTCATTAAATAAAACGGACAACCCGGGCCAAAACAATCCTCTGTATAACGACTCTGTTCAACGAACAGTCCACACATTAGTTGTTTCAGCCAAATCTTGCCTGTAGTGTTTTGTTAACCGATCATAATCACCACAAGAATAAATGAGGGGCCATCTTGTCCAAGTCTTCCTAAATATTTATTCTTCATAAAAAATATATAATAATGAATTGATAGTATTATATTATAATAAAATGGTGATTTGTTGATTAAATTAAATGTAGAAATGGGGCCACAAGAAAAGAATATGAAGTATAGAAATGGGATGTGATGATGTGTTAGTTGTAATACCTTAAAATGACCACACAAGAGAATAAAATAGTATACCTTTTTTTTAATGCAAAGTGAAGTGAAGTGAATGATATATCATCAAATTTACATAATTGACATCACCATTCAAACTTTAATGTTATAGTGACCAACATCACTTGTGGACCCTATTTCACTACACATACATCCTTTTCTTCCTACACCCACCCATTTTATTATTTATCTATTCAAATTATTTAACCATTCACATTTGAAATAACTTAAAAAATGTGAGCTCTTTTCAACCTAACCCTTGTATAAACAGATATGACTTAAAAAATCAATTAAATAATTAGTAAAATATAATTAAATATTTGAAATAATTTAAAAATAAAGCAGTAAAAGGTGACGGGTGAATGAGATTTGAGAAATGACAAATGACATTGAAAAGACAAAAATTGGTAAAAAAAAAATAAAAAAAAAAAGGGAAAAAAAAAAAAATAGAAACAGAAGGGTTTGGGAAGACAGGCACACACGGTTACTTTCTCGAGAAAGCCGGGGAAAAAGAACTTTGGGAGTCGTGACTCAGTGACGCAATGTCAAATAAAAAGTGNAAAAATAGGATCCAGAATAGGGATAAAAATATTAAACCAAACGCATACTAAGTTATTCAGAGTTTTTTTGTAATTTATTTTTCATTTAGGGGCAAATTTATAAAACTTATCAAAATATCTTAAAACTTAAGGAGGGTAAACTTACTTACCCTCCTTGACCCGCTCCCTACATCCCACCGTTTAGTAACAATCATAAGCCAACCATTTGACTTGTGATTGGATGGTAAGATCTTAAATTAGATCTGATAAATGGGCGGGTTGGACGGATATAGTCCAGATAACAATGGATTGCGAGTGAAAAAATCTCACAGGTTGACATTTTTATGATTTGTATCCGCCCGTGTAGATACGGGTCACCCGTGAAAATGGCAGTGGCCTTTTACATTTTACACCTTTTTCACCAATCACGAGCTTTACTGATAACAAGAACAAAATCTTGATTAGGGAAGATTGAGTCGACGGTGATAAAGAGGAGAATGAACCCGTCATTAAATTCATGCCAGAAGTTTCAAGTGTACCCGCCTACGCTAAATACTAAAGCTGGAACATGGTGCTGCACTTCACATTTTGGACTTTCTGGGCTTGATGTTATGGTGAGTTCTTTGATTCTGTTCATCATAAACTTCTCCCATTTTCGAGGGTAAGGCCTAATTTTTTCAACAATTGAAGGCGGCGTTGAGGTGGAAGAGTCGACAAGGAACAAAATAGATGTTGTGGACTCAAGAACTGTAGGACCGGTGATTGCGCATAAATCATAATTATGGTGAGATCTGTCGCAGCTGATTTGTGGGGATTGAGAAGGTGGCCAAGGAAGTTCGTCCAACTTGCTTGTTGATTTCAGTTCTAAGTCCTTTTTGTCTGC
>NW_022196864.1:0-56393 GCF_008641045.1 Pistacia vera
GAATTGGATACCATAATGAAGTGTTCCTGAAACAGGTCGGTTCTTGATTCCTCCCACAAAATTTAATAGTAAAAGTATCAAATGCAACATTCCAATTGCTTAATTAGGAAATAGGAAATTATCTCAAAGTCGGCAGAAGTTAAAACAGTAAAAAGGAAAAGCACTTACATGATGATAGTCCGTCATTAATTAATTAAGCTGTGATGCAAAATTTCATGTGCTTATTCATTATTCACACTAAAACAATGAAAATAAAAATAACGTGGTCGTGATAAGAGCGGGAATTGGAATCATAATGAAGTGAAAGTTAAACATATTGATCTAAAAGTAGGAGATACGATAAATTTGGTAGGGCTAAAAATCACTTTTTAATGATTATTTTGGTTGGTGGTTGAGATGGGCCTCAGCGTATATGATACATGTAATTGATATAAAGTGTTTCCAATTAAAGCACCTTTTGTGTTGAGAATCTCGTCATTAAGCAGAATAGCAGATAAGCTAATCGTTTAGTGTTGCCAGAAATCAGGTTTGGAGTAAATTATTATTATTATTTTTTTGTTGGCTAAGTGAGTAAATTAATTTCAAGAACAGAATCAAATCTTCTGTTGATTATTGCGAAGAACAATTTTGTCGTTGGAAGAAAGCATCTATGACTTCTGAGTTCAAATACAGTATGGGTTCTTGTTTAAAATATGAAACCATCTCATTGTTAATTAAAACAAATAAATTATGCTTTATTTTTTATTATTATTTTTTGCCAACCAACGCATTATTAATTGAGAATTATGACTGAGGGCTCTTTAAGTTGT
Source organism: Pistacia vera (assembly GCF_008641045.1). Classification (NCBI taxonomy): domain Eukaryota; kingdom Viridiplantae; phylum Streptophyta; class Magnoliopsida; order Sapindales; family Anacardiaceae; genus Pistacia; species Pistacia vera. Next base: position 810 of record NW_022196864.1, read on the forward strand.
ATTGAATAATTAAAGTTTAGGCTTTGGTAGAGTATTTATAATAGTATTTTTGAAAATGTTGAGTTGAGTTGAGTTGTTATTGTGAGAATATGATTTAATTTGAAAATGTGTTATATAAATTTTTGGAAATTTTTTTTTGAAAATATTTAGATTATTTTTAATCCTCTATATTTGTTAATTTAGCTAAACACTCCTTACAAAAGAAAAGTTTTAAAATTAACAAAAACATCGTCATCCACCCATTAAATGTCGGCAGCCAGCCACCACTATCGAACGGTGGCCGAAAGTCGTCAGAATGGCACACAAGCAATTGGATCTGGTCAGTAGTGTGCCGATTTAGCCTTTTCATCTAGTCGTTGACGACGGCTATATCTTGGTTGTTGCATGGCCGTCGTTGACGACCAAATGTGATCAGATATGACCATCAATAGCTAGATCTTTGGTTGGAGATTTGACATTTTTTCGGTTAGATCTGGCCAGAAAAGACCAGATTGACGCAGGGCTAGCCACATCCAGCCAGTCGTGCGCCATTTTAGTAAATTTTAGCCACCTTTCGATGGTGGTAGTCGGCTATCGAGAATATGTGGGCGGGTGTGTTTTTGTCAATTTATAAACTTTTATTGTTAGGGGTGTTTAGTTAATTAACAAACTTAGGAGGTTAAAAAAATCTAAATATTTTGAGTTGAATAGAATATGATTGGATTTTGAAAATATTGAAACAAATATGTATTTTGAATAGGATCAGATAGGATAGTAATTTGAATAATAAAACAAACACAATATTTTTTTTTTTTTTTTTATTAATTTGACTATCAGATATCTATTACAATAATGAACCAGCATGAGTTTATTTACAGCTGATAAATTCAATTACTGCAGCCTCAACAGTATTTGATAATTAAATAATGTTATGACCAATATATTTTGGTTAAATAAACAGTAATTAATTTTCTTTTTCAAATTAATTTACATAATATGAAATCATTGATTCTCGTATCACCAACATATATACACTCTATATATGCCTTGGCCTGTGAATATATTTTCCTCTACAAAGCAAAAGAAAACAATATTTCAACATGGCTTCCCAATTCTCCATTCTCTAATTGGCCTTCCTCCAGTCGTTCGCGGCACACCGCGATCTTAACTCTCTCTAACGTCAAATATCATCCCTCAAAGCCTCTCTTTTTCTCGAGTAAGTTCTTCTGTTGATCCTTTTTGTTTCCTTTTACGATGCCTTGATGCATGGACATACAACAGTGGAGAGTAAAGAATACACACACGTAAAATCAAAGAAGAAGAAGGAAAGAAAGAAACACACCACACATATATATACATATCTTATTTGAGTTTTCATTTTCGCTTTTACTATCATGCTTTATATTCATGATGACGGCGGCGTGGTGTATTCCTTAAACAATTGATAATCTGTGTCTATTTTATCTATTGTAGGTGTTTGGCCGTCCCGCCTTGAAGGCAAACGAGTTCACTCCGACGTTTGCCCAAGATGCAGTAACAGTAGTTCTTCATCGGAAAATCACATCCAAGGTAAGATGTAGTAACGGATCTACATCGAAGTTATTAATACTGAAATACAATTGACAACATATTTCTCAGATAGTACAAGTATTATTGTATATTTAATAAAATTTTCTCTCAACAAGAATATGCAGATGTGTTGCACAATGACCTACTACCAGTGGCTGACATTGAAGAGGACGCTCTTAAGGTTATTTGAGTACGACAATTTTTTTTTTTTCATCGTGAACTTAAAAAAAAAAGAAAAAGAAAAATATGGTTTATTGCTTTTTGTTTCAATTCTGTGTGTTAATACAACTGCATTTAGTGCTATAATTATATAATGAAATTCAATTAATTAGCTGCCTCCGTTACAAGTGAAAATCTGCCACCATCAAAGTATTTAGCCTTAGAACTTGGAAATCCTGGCCTTAGAAAGAAGGTTGGCTCTTTAATAAATTTGTTAATAAGGTGGATCAGAGTAGAGTCAGTGGAATTTTCAATTATAACATCTAAAAGACTAAAAACTCATAAAATATTAATGGTAGTGAAATTCCAATCTATGCTTTTTGAAGGAATATTGTTTGACTCAAGCCACCAATAAAAGGAAAAACGGCCTACCCATAATTACCACAAAGGCTCACACGACAATCAACATTTTAATCAATTGCTAGGATTTATCTTTGGATTTATTCATGTTATAGAAGTTAATGATTTAAATCAAATGCTAGGAGATATATATAATCACTTTCACTTTGTTTAACAACTTCAGCAAAAATAAAAAAAAAATCATACAACCAGAACTCATCTCCTTCAACTCTCTCAGCTCATCACAAACCATTTTCATTGCACCATCAGCCATCACTTGTGGGAAATATTAATTTGATTTGTTTTTTCTTAAGGCTTCTCTACCAAATGAGATCAAGGAACGGTCCATATTATAAGATCCTGTTAGTTCCCTGAACGATAAAGAAATAAGCATATCCGCTTATGACACTGCGGGTTGCTCTATTGAGATAATCAAGGCAGTGGTGCCCCTCAATTCCCAGAAACCCTTCAATGGATTGCAAATCATCACTCCAGATGGTTCATGGGGTGATGCTGATATATTTTCACCTTATGATCGCTTAATCAGCACCTTAGCTTGTGTTGTAGCACAAAGACATGGAATATACATCACGATAGTTTGAAAAAGGTATATAGAAACAAGCATTATATAATTTACTTAGTCTAAAGGATCTCTTCCTAAAGACTTACATGAATCAAGTCAACCTTTTGTCATGGCTCTAGGGTTTCATTTTTCAAGGAAACATATCCAAGCTTGAAAATGAGAATGAGAGCAAATGCCTAGCGGCTTTGAAATTGTTTTACCTTCACTCGAGAAAAGCTCGCAGTTTAGAAATTGAAGTACCCGATCACTCTCCTGTCTTGCAAGATATCTATGCGAAGAAGAAATTAAGCTCGAAAGGTATAAAACTTTCAAACGTTCATCTAACAATTTTTAAATATATATATATATTTTCTTTTTCTTTTTTCTTCTCAAGTGAGGACTGAGGATACCACATCAATCATAATAAGAGTCAATAAGTAATGAATATCTTAGTCTGAATTTTTATTTTATTTATTTTTCTCATATACTGTAATTTGTGGTTATTAAACCAATCGTGTACGCGTGGAAATAGGATACGCAAGGACATAATGCACAATGTACCGACAATATTACTTCATAGCTTGGAAAGAATGCCAGACCTTAGTCTCAACTGGGAAAAGCTTCTAAAATTGCAATTCCAAGATGGGGCATTCTCTTCTCTTATCCTCCACTGCCTATGCGTTCATGCAAACTAAAGATGAAAATTGCTTGAAATTTTTAACAAAGTGTTCAAAGATTCAAGTCCGGAGGTATATATATATAAAGAGCGCGCCTTTGTCAATTCTGACTAGAAATTCTCAATTTCTCCTTCACTTTCCATTAATTAGCGGTTCTAAAGAATTTTATGGATTTACTCCAATTTAGTACCCAGGAGTACCAATTGACCTGTTCGAACGTCTTGGGTTGTGGATCGCTTGCAGCGCCTCGGAATTTCAAGATATTTCCAGAAACAATTTAAAGAATGTACGGAATATTTTTATAGGTATGTATTATTTAAATTTTATCTTTTTAAAGTTTACTAAACAGCCCATATATGAAAGGAGTTTAATTTCTTCTCCCAAAGAGTACTAATCATTAATTAAATTTCAGATATTGGACGAAGAGGGTATTTTTCGGGAAGAAATGGCAGGGTTCATGATATTGATGATACATCCATGGGCTTAGACTATAAAGATTACATGGTTATGAGGTTTCTGTGGTCAGTATAAGGAACTCAATTTAAAAATCTCTGACATCAGTACATTATTTTGTTGCATAAATTATGGTGACCTGTTATTTTTTCGCTGTACAGATGTTTTTCAGCATTTTGAGAAGGGCGGTGAGTTCTTTGATGTTATGGGCAATATAGCCGAGGCTGTTACACCTATATACAACTTGTATCGGGCGTCCCAGGTGCTATTCCCTGGAGAGAAGATCCTTGAGAATGCCAAGCAATTTTCAGCAAAATTTTTAAGAGAAAAACTGGTGGCTAATAAGCTCCTAGATAAATGGATTATAGCTAAGGACTTGCCTGGTGAGGTACGGAGGCATATAAACTTTCCTTTCTCTATTTATTAAAAAAAAAAAAAAATTGAAGGCTTCAGCTATTTTTGTTATTAAGATGCATATAATGATTTTATTAATTTACCCTTAATTGTCAATCCACCACTATTTATTTCTAAACTGGAGGGTATTGAGAAAGTTTAACCCATATAAAAGTGAAGCTTAAGTTATTTTTGTTATTGAAATGCATATATTGATTTTATTAATTGACCATCCACGCCGTCTGGTATTTTTTCTACTTGGAAGGGTATTCCCTTACAAAACACAATGTTATTTTTTATTGCTTGCTTTTGTAATTAGGGCGCTGCATGATACCTTAGCACTATTTAATAACATTATACAAACACTTAAAGATTATATAACTCACTCTCTTACAAATTACCCTTTACACACACACACACACACATTAAGATCCCTGAGATAAAATACCATTTCTAATTAATAGAATTGATATAATATCTAAAAGAGTAAACGACTTTTTTCCACCCAAGGTTTGCCTTAATGACACTTTTCTACCCAAAAAGTTTCAAAATGCCATTTTCTCACCCGACATTTGTATTCCGTTAATACCAAAAATACACTTCACTTTTTTAGCCAACGTTCAGTGAATTACTAGGAGCTAGGATAAGAGAGTTTTTGTAGAGTGGATGCATGGATCGAATGGTGATAACCAATTGAATATTTATTATCGAAATCAATCGAGAATCAAAGAAGAACAAGAAACCCTAGTTTTGCGATAGTCGATAATTGATGAAAAATCAGATGTCGGACTGAGAGAGGTTCTATAGAGAGGAGACCAATTGTAGAGGAGACCAATTGTTCAAATAGTGGTGACAGAGAGAATTTGTCACCGAAATCGGCTTTTGGTAGTAATGAAATATAAAAATTGGTTGGGAAAATTGTATTTTGAAACTTTTTGGGTGGGAAAGCGTCATTAAGACAAACCTTGGGTTGGAAAAAGTCGTTTACTTCATCTAAAACCATGGTAGATAATTTGACCTTACGGACATCTGAATTCTATCAATTGTGTGTATATATATATATATATAATTAATGTAATAACAATTACAATACAGGTGAGGTTCGTATTGGAGGTTCCATGGTACGCAAGCTTGCCTAGAGTTGAGGCGAGGCTGTACACTGAACAATATGGCGCCAGAGATGACGTTTGGATAGCCAAAGTCTTGTATAGGTATGCTTTTATTTGTTCATTCCTTAGTTTATTTGTCACGATTTCAACCAAGAGTCCTTGTTTTCGATAAACTGAAATATTAGAAGCAACCAACTTATTAGTTCACGAATCTACCATGCTCAAAATGTTATAGATTAGCTACAACACACAGCAATATGCCATCCTTTTATTTTTTTATAGACCTTTTAATTGTTTATCATGATTAGCCAAAGTCTTGTATAGGTATGCTTTTATTTGTTCATTCTTTAGTTCATTTGTGTGATCACAATATGATGCATTTCATTTTTCTATCTTCTAATTAATCAGAATCATATTTAATTAGTTTTAAAGGTAATACACGTGTAATAGTACTATTGAATGGGTGCACAAATGACTTAGTGCAGTACTCGTACACAATCTTAAACATCTCAATTAATTCATTGATTCGATTTATATTCTAATGGCTATGTAATTACCCCTACAGGATGTTGTATGTAAACAATAACATCTATCTTGAGCTTGCAAAATTAGACTACAACAATTGCCAAGCTTTACATCAGACCGAATGGGACAATATGCAAAGGTATATATATACATCTGACATTCCTTTTTTTCCAACAACTCAAATCATGTTAATTTTCCTCAAGAAACATGCTATGATACACAGGTGGTACACAGAATGTAAGATTGACAATTTAGGAGTGAGCAGAAGAGCCCTTTTCTTAGCGTACTTTGTAGCAGCAGCCAGTATATATGAGCCAGAAAGATGTCAGGAGCGAATTGGTTGGGCTAAGACTGCAGTCTTATTGGAGACAATCATGTCTTATTTTCACAATGCAAAACATTCTAGAGAGCAGAAGAGGACCTTCGTTGATGAATTTAGACACTCTATTAATGCAAGCAACTATATAAAAGAAAGATCTATCAACAACTTATTCCAGCCGTAAGTAGTCATTAGGATTAACGTGAATAGTTCTTAGTAAAAGTATTCAACTCCAAATGCAAGTTTAAGATTTGTGCCGCATATACAAGTTTCCAATAAATTAAGAATAAGTGGTTTAATTAAAATGTGCTTTGTGGCATGCATACAGGAGGTGGGGATCAGGCAAAATAGAACAGGGACTCACTCGAATCTTTCTTGGGACGCTGAAACACCTTTCAATGGACTCTCTGGCGGCACAAGGTTGAGACATTAGCCACCATTTACATCAAGCTGTAAGTAATTCAAAAAATTCACAATTTGAAGTTCAAAATCAGGCTGCGCTATTAACGTGGTGTATTATCCTGATTTCCAGCTAGTACCATGAATAAAACATGAAACAAACTAAATTTCATTCAGCCGCCAAAACCAAAGCAAAGGATTCTGCCCACAACCCAGAAAACTCATTTCGATGTGCTAACTTTTTTTGTTTCTTTTCTTTGAAATTTAATATAATGGGAAAAATGGCTGTTGAGGTGGCAAGAGGAAGGAGATAGACATCAAGAAGAAGCAGAGTTAATTGTACACACAATAAATCTAATTTGTGGCCATCCGTTCTCAGATGAGCTATTGCATCATCCTCAGTACAGGCAACTCACAGATCTCACCAAAAGAATTTGCTACAAACTTGGTAATTACCAGAAGCAAAAGGTCAGTTTGAGAGACATCAACATAATAACCTAAATAAGGACAAAATGCTAATTCGCCATCTCTTTTGTTACACTCGTACGTAATTTCTATTTTGCGTTTCATTGCCTCTATTTTGCGTTTCATTTTCTCATCTGACAGACCCGAAAACATTCTCAAATCATTCAATTAATCTTTGCGCCTTTTTCCACTAAAAAATTAGCCATACACAAATCTTAAAAGTTCTCCTGTGTTGAATTGTCCTTTGGTTACTCCCAATTCCCAAATCTGATATTTTTTCAATTTAATCTACTGATCAGAGGGGCAATCTTTTAGGCTAATATAGGAAAATTCAAATGATTCTTGGACCTTCCTTAATGTGATTAATTTAATTTAACTATATTACTTGTATACAAGTAGTCATATAAATTGATGTGACTCAAACATAATCAGAAACTCCTTCTCCAGGATTTTTAAAATGGCTCTCAGATTTATTAGAAAGCTTAAACTGATAGCTGATCATGTTGTCATCAACTAGAATATCAAAAGAGTCGGTTGTGATAAATTACATTCGATTTACACCTCCTTGTTCTTCATTCAAATTTATTTATCTTATAATTTTGTTTCAGGGACGTAACAATGGTAGCCATAATGACAACAGTGATAGCATCACGAACTTACAAATAGAGTCCGAAATGCAAGAGCTTGTGCAGTTAGTGCTCCAACGTTCCTCAGATGATATCGACTCTAATGTCAAGCATACATTTCTGACAGTGGCAAAGAGTTTTTACTATATTGCTTATTGTGATACTGAGACTATTAACTTTCACATTGACAAAGTACTCTTTGAGAGAGTGAATTAAATCTGTATTTCACATTGACAAAGTACTCTTTGAGAGAGTAAATCGAATATGTACTTATATCTTGTCAAAATGAAACTTGCTTTTATTTTCTAAGAACATCGTGACTTATATCTTTGGGATGAAAATATCGGCGTTCTCTGACCTCAGTGGTACCCTTGCGATAATATAAATGTTCTCTGTTTGAGATTGACAAATTAATTTTGCACACGTTAAATGAACGTCCGCCTAATTGTTAATTCTGTTGGTGGGCTGGGATAGTTGAGATGGGTCTCTGATACATAAGATTGATATAAAGTATTTCCCGAAGCACTCTAAATAGTTCCAAGTATAAGCAATTATGCATTGAAGAGAGCGGGAAAAAACTAGAAAGCAACATACTTAGAAATGAACGAAATAGAGACAACAACAGGAACAAAATATAATAGTAAAACAAAACAAACAGTAAACAAAGAAAAATAATACGCGTGATTTACCCTGGTTCACCCAATGTGGGCTACGTCCAGCTGAGTCAATATTATTGCAATATGCCTCACCTCCCTCGTTTACAATGAATGAATTGCTCTCTCACACATAACAAGAGAAAAGTATGTTTATATACTAGGTTTAAGAGATTAAATTTAGTTTTACAAGGATTCTTATTCCTAAGCCCAACCCAAAAAGGAATTAGTAACTTAAAAGAAATCCTACAGCGGGACCCCCGAGTGCGTCTCCGTTACCCATTAATGCTGAAGTAGTCGACAACTCCAACATTCTCCCACTTGGCGAATACTTCACACAATGAAGGCCTACCTCATCAACACACCATGTAAACTTTGCTAAGCTCACAGCCTTGGTAAGAAAATCTGCAGCATTAACAAGTGTATCAACCTTCTCTAACAACACCAATTTTTCCTCCACCTTTTGCCTGATGAAATGGTATTGTATGTCAATGTGTTTTGATCGCGAATGAAAAGCAGGATTCTTGGCTAAGTAAATAGCCCCTTGATTGTCACATCCAATCTTCACAGCATCAAGCTTGAAACCAAGCTCTAAACTCAATCTTCGAAGCCACATAGCTTCCTTGCCAGCATGTGTCAATGCCATGTACTCTGCCTCAGTCGATGATAAAGCCACAGTACTTTGCCTTTTACTCATCCAACAAACAGCAGCACCAAATAAAGAGAATACATACCTACTTGTGGAACGTCTACTATCGAGATCACCTCCCCAATCAGCATCCACAAAACCTATCACATCTAGCTCATCCCCAATCGCCATGCCTCCATAACATAATGATAAATCCGAGGTCCCACGAAGATATCTAAGAACCCTCTTTACAGCACTTCAATGCTCCTTACCAGGATTTGACATAAAGCGACTCAAAACTCCCACTGCTTGTGCAATATCGGGTCGTCGTTACCCATTAATACTGAAGTAGTCGACAACTCCAACAAGAAATGGATGGACCGTTGCAAGCAATGGCATAGTTGGACTTGCTCCAAGCATTCACACTGAATGTGTTGAATAAATTAGTCAATAAGTGGCTACTAAAATGGAATAAAATAAGGTGAGTGGTGCTTTTCTGTTACGTAGTCAGCAACCAGTAAGCAGAAAAGAGATCAAAACTTTCATGTTCATGCTTCCTCCAGTTTATTTTCGCTGTTTTTCTGTTCAAGTTCTCTGATTTCTGTTCTGGAATCTGGTTTAGCTGCTGGTGTGTTTTCTGTTCTGGAATCTGCTACTGTTATGTTCTTAGTTCTGGAATCTGGTTCAGCTGGTGTTTAAGTTCTCTATTTTATGTTCTGGAATCTGGAAAAATTTCGAAGTGTATTGTTTGTGACGAGATATGAATTTACTATACAGCTTTTCCTTAATCTTTGCGCTGAGATCAAGGATGATTACAGTTTCAATCAATCACCTTAATCCTTGGGATTGATTGAATTAATACGGATTTGTAATTCATTGTCTTTCCTATTTTACACTTAGAAGAATTGTATATATATGCCATTGTACAGGCTTACAAGTAATATACAGATTCTTTCTCTCTATTTCAATTGCTCTCATTCTTAGCATTCTCTGGTAGTGAGTCTGCTTCTCTTACATCTTCTTTCTTGATCTTCAATCTCTGACATGGTATCAGAGCACTACTAACCAACTTCCGCTTGCCATATCAACCTATCCTCTCTTTTATGTCCCTGAAATCAAACAGACACTCGATTAGAGTTGGTTTTTTTTTAACCATCACAAACTATCAGATTCCAAAATGGAAACCAATCCAAACACAGAAAACCCAATCACCACATACGGTCCAATCACCACACAAAGCCCAACCAGTAAAGAATGCCCAGTCACCACTCATGCCCCAAACACACAATCAAGGCTTGACCCAACCCTTTACCCATTTGGAATGCCGAGTTATAACCCGGGTTCCTTTACCGGTTCAAGGCTTCACCCAGCCTTACTCCCAGGTTATTTTCCTCAACCAGGTTACAACCGGGTCTTTTGCCTTAACTGGGCCAGGATCCAAACACGAATCCCTACCTATACCCATTACATATTGTACCAGCGGTCGGCAGCGATTGCCTTGAACCAGGCAATGTGTTATTCTCGCCGGTTGCAGATGGACTAAAACTAGTCCTCATCAAGCAAGTTCTCATGGGCTCTGACAACTATGCCTCCTAGTCATGAGATTTCCGCGGAGCCCTCATCGCAAATGACAAGGACCATTTTCTCGATGGAACATTCCAATCGCCACCTCTACCACACCTTCAACGCCATTGGAGCCAATGCAATATGCTGGTCTAATCATGGATAAGCAATTGCCTTTCACCAGAAATGGCAGCAGGGCTCCCACCAATAGAAATGGCTGTCAAGATCTAAGCAAATATTAGGGAGATGTATGCTAAACTAGACTTGGCCAAGGCTTTCATCCTCTGACAACGCCTTGTCGAACTCAAATCGGGGAACCAAAATGTCACCACTTATTTCAATTGGCTTTCTGCCATTTGGAATGAGTTGGGTGCCGTCGAAGAGACTCTAGTTGAAGGATCACCGGTGACTCTCTAGCAATATTAGAGGATCAGAGATCGTGACAGATTGTCGCACTTCTTGCTTGGCCTAAATGAATTTATTTTGGCCTTTAGAACTCAGATCTTGGCTACTTCACCGCCACCCACTCTCCACCGAAGTTTCTAATTGGCGATACAAGATGAGAGTCAACACTAGCTAAACACAGATCGTTCAACTGGTGAGTCGATGGTGTTTGCAGGGATTAGAGGCAATGGCGAAGAAGGCCGGCTAGGGTTAGGGCAAACTGAAATCGCAAAAGGGGCAAATTAATATGAAGGGGACAAAAGATCAAGGGCTCAGATTCATTGACGCGATCTGACGGCCAAAAATTGATCGCGTTTTTAAAACGCATCTAACGGCTCAAACAATGCTACATCAAGGTCTAGGTCAAACAGGTCAACAGGCTGGTCAACTAGGTCAAACTCTTGGTCCAATGGTTCTGGAAATGGGTCAAACGGGCCAGGAAATTCAAAATCTGGAAAAGGGCAGCTATATTGTGACTATTGTAAAAGGAGGAACCATGATCGGGACCATTGTTGAAAATTAAATGGTCGTCCCGATTCTACCAAGGACAAAAATGGTAATTCCTCATCATTTCAAGTTGATACTCTTAACTATGGAAGTCAACCATCTCCCACTCTCAACCCGGATCAGTACAATTAGTTGCTTCAAATGCTGAATAACATGACAAATGCCCCTAAAACATCTTATGTAGGTACTTCTTATTGCTTAAATTTTATTATAACCGATATGTTGATTATTGATTTAGGAGCTAGCGATCGCATTATTTGCCACCCAAAATTTTTTACCACCATTTTCACCACATTATCAACTTTTGTTCGCATGCTGAACAAAAGCATAACCTTAGCCACTCATATAGGGATTGCCCAATTATCTGCATATTTAACACTTAGGAATGTACTATGTGCTTCTGCATTCCACTTCAACCTCATTTTAACATCCAAAATTTGTGAGGACAATAGGTGCACTGTGAAGTTTTGTCCTAATACATATGAATTTCAGGACCCTTTGACTAGGAAACTGATAGGCTTGGGTAGAGGCAATAGAGGTCTATACTACTAGGCACTTGCTAAATCTTTTAATAATTTTTCTACTTGTATTACAAACAATAAAGTTTCCAATTGTAATACAATGATTAATAAAACTTCTTTTATTCATCTTCAAAGATTAGGTCACAGTGCCACTATCCGGCAACCTCAGTGTCCAATTTGTCCATTAACTAAACAAGCCTGCATCACCTTTACACAAAGCACCTCCACCACCACTCAACCATTTGCCTTAATCCATCTTGACATTTAGGGATCATATCACACCCCAAATCATGATGGATCTAGATTTTTTCTCACTATTGTCGATGACTTCTCCTGATGTACATGGACATTCCTCATGCAATCCAAAAGCCAAACACTTACCCACATAAAAAACTTTCTATATGGTCACCACCCAATTTCATACCTCTGTCCAAAATGTTAGAACTGACAATGCTAGAGATTTTTTTAATCATAATTGTTCTTCTCTTTTCTTATCGCTTGGCATCTTGCATGAAAGTTCTTGCACATATACCCCACAGCAAAATAGGGTTTTCGAAACAAAACACCGCCATTTACTAAAAGTCGCCCGTGCACTCAAACACCAAGCCAATATCCCTATCTCTTTTGGGGGTGAATGTGTGATCACAACTACATACCTGATCAACCATATTCCAATCAAAGTTCTTCATGGAAAAACCTTTTATGAGGTATTATTCAAGAATCAACCCACCATTGGTCACCTTTGAGTTTTTTGATGTCTTTGTTAGGCTACTACTCTTGGGTAACATGACAAGTTTGGAACCCGAGCCACTTGCTGTATTTTCATGGGATATCCGATGCTCCAGAAGGGTTGAAAGTTATGATCCACTTACCAACAGGTTCCTGATTTTTGGAGATGTTGTGTTTCATGAAGACATCTTTTCATTTGCCACCAAAGACATGGTCTCCTCTCCATCTCCTTGGTGGTCTCCTACAACTGATGAACCTACTCCACTGGATCCCTTATTTGATTTGGTACCAACTCCTTAGGTTCCTCAGCCTGACATTACTTCCGATTTAGATACTGACACAACAGTTCTTGATGATTCTCTGGCAGAATCGCCTCCTGCAGTTTCTCCTCCCAGATACCCTAATCCAGTTTCGGTTGTTCCCACACGATACAGTACTTGCTAAACCTGACCTTCGATCTAGACAACTGATTATGAGAGTCCCACCATTTCAAAATCTTCTGGTACACTATATCCTCCCTCCAACTATGTGAGTTAAAATAATAAATAAAAAAAGCACTTACATTACTAAAGTCTAATCGTTACTGAAGCTGACATAAAGGTGAAATGAAAAGTTACAACAATCACAATATTTAAAAGCACTTCCTTGCTCAGAATCTCATAATTAAGCTAATTATAAGTTAACCATTGTAAAGAAGAATGTGGTAGAGAAGACTGTCCAGAAGGTTTAGTTCAAGGGAAGATGTTAGGAAGAATGTGGTAGAAAAGACTGCCCATGAGGTTTAGTTCAAGGGAAGATATTGAACAGAGTAAAGCAAATCAATTGTAAGGATGTATTTGTAAGGTTCTAAACGTAGCTTAGTTTGTATTAAAAACAGTTGAAACACTGCGTTTTAGTTTTAGAGCAGCATGAAATGCTGCATTTTTTCTACAGATTGGCTGAGTATAAAACAGCCTTTTATTTCTATTTTTTGTTAACAATTCAGATAGAAATATCAGAAACAGAGTATTGATTTTCTTCAGAGTCATCTAAATCCCTCTTTCTTGTTTCTTGATTCTGGAAAACTTTCATGGTATCAGAGCCATTAGACCAGCGTCAATGGTGATTGTTGATAATACCTCAGCTAAATCAGCTTCTAAATCAGACAATATGGATGCTGATTTCTTATGCCTCACAAACTCCAACATTCCACCCACATGACCATCCACTCTTGTCAAATTATTGGAGAAAAACTATACGTTCTGGCGTTCACAAATCCTACTAGCTTTTATTTCTCATGGATTAGAAGGATTTATCACTGGAGAGAAGGCATGTCCTCCAATGTTCAAATTCGAGAAAGATGAGAGCTCAGAAACAATAGTCAAGAAACCAAATCCAGGCTATTTCAACTAAAAGAAAGTCGACCAATTTCTGGTGAGTTGGCTTCTATCCACCATTTTTGAGTCTATGTTTTGGCATGTCGCAAAATCTAGTACTTCGTATAAGATCTGGAATTTACTAGAACTGCATTTTCAAGGTGTATCTAAAGCTAGAACCCTTCACTTGAGAAACATGTTGCAGAACACCAAAAAGGATGCCCTAAGTGTTAGTGATTATGTCCTAAAAATGAAAGAGTTAGGGGACGAATTGATAGCTAGTGGTGTAAACCTAAGTGATGAAGAGCTGTTACTCTACATATTAGACGGGTTAGGACCCGAATATGATGCCGTAGTAGCAAATTTAGTTGCAACCAGTAGTCAGACAACTCTCCAAGAAGCACAATTATTGCTTCATAAACATGAGATTAGGTTGGAGAGACAGAACAATTCTTTTACAAATCTACATGATCAGCTTGCCTCTACACTATTAGCAGTTAAACAAAGCCCTACTGACTCCCTTGTTTTGAACCAAAACAAGCCAGTCACCCCGTTAGTCACCCCTTTTAATGGTCAAAATCTAGCTGGTATATCTCCAGTTTTTCAACCTATGATCTCTCACTCAATCCCTGGAAATCCTTAATATAGTAACAACAATGTGTCTCAAGAAAGCTTCAAGCCTGATCTTCATACTCAGTTTCAACCTCAGTTTGTACAAAATGGTGACTTTGTAAATCAGTTGACCTCCTCTGGTAATTTTGTGTACAATCCTTTCATGATGAAAAGTAAAGGCAGAGGAAGAGGACATTTTCGACCAAGACTTATATGTCAAGTTTGTGGAAAAGAGGGACACTCCGCAATTCAGTGTTACCACCGCTTTGATCATAACTTTCAAGGTTTCAATAATCAGAACCAAGGGAATTTTATAAATCAAAGTCCAGGCTTTATTAACTCCGGCTCATCACAAGGACAGTTTCAAAATCAATCCAATGAATCACTCCAAGCTTTGTTGGCTACAAAAATGCTTCCTGTCCAATCTATGCAAGGTTGTGCATCTTTATCCTTCAGTCACGGCTATCCTGGTCATGGTGGAGCAAACCTTTCTCAGTCACCTGCATGTTATCAACAAACTCAACAGTCTGTGTTATTTGGGCATCCTCACCGACCTGCTATGATTCAATCAGAAGCTCTTGGCAGCAATGTTGCTAAAAATGCTCAAAGTAATAATTTTTCAGTTCTTCAAAACAACATACCAATAGCCACACCACAAGTGCTTGCTGACCAAACATGGTATGTTGACTCTAGAGCAACCAATCACATGACTGCTGAACCAACCAACCTGGTGGTGAAAGACAACTATCAAGGTGGATCACAAGTCCAAGTAGGCAATGGCCAAACTGTCCTTGTTACTCATATAGGTGAGTCTTTTCTGGCTTCTACTTTTTATCCTAAATTACTTCATCTTAGGAAGATGTTATGTGTGCCACATATAGCTAAAAATCTATTGAGTATCTCACAAATAACTAGAGATAATGATGTTGTTGTAGAATTTTATTCTGATCATTGTGTAATAAAGGATAAGGCCACCAAAAGGATACTTATACAAGGACTCTTGAAGGATGGTTTGTATCAACTGCAATTATCCTTTCCAACCACTGTCTCCTTTAATGATGAACAAGCTGCTTTTGTCTTTCTATCTCAAGCATCCAATGTTAGCTCTGATGATCCTGCTATTTCAGTTTCAAATAATAAAGCCATTGAAGCTCCTGCTGTTTCAGCAACCACAAGTAGTGAGAGTAGCTAC
Organism: Pistacia vera; assembly: GCF_008641045.1. Classification (NCBI taxonomy): domain Eukaryota; kingdom Viridiplantae; phylum Streptophyta; class Magnoliopsida; order Sapindales; family Anacardiaceae; genus Pistacia; species Pistacia vera. Next base: position 16,648 of record NW_022196864.1, read on the forward strand.
ACTAGATATAATAATTCTGATGTTAGAAATAGTAGAACCAAGTTGTGGCATGCTCGATTGGGGCATCCACAAGAGAAGACTTTGAAATCTGTAATGAATAAAATGAATATTTGTGGGAATTTTGGAAATAAGCTGTCCTTATGTGAAGCATGTCAATTTGGAAAAATGCAGCAAGCTTCTTTTCCATTGTCTAGTTCTAAGACCACAAGTCCTCTTGAGATAGTTTATTCAGACTTGTGGGGGCCTACACCAGTATGTTCAATTGAAGGATACAAATATTATATGTTGTTTGTGGATGATTTTAGTAGATTTGTTTGGATTTATCCATTAAAGTTGAAGTCCGAAGCTTTTACTATTTTCTCTCATTTTCACTCTTTTGTTGAGAGACAATTGAATGCAAAATTAAAATGTCTACAAACTGATTGGGAAGGAAAGTTTAGGCCTTTCTCTAATTACCTACAAACACATGGAATTGCATTTAGACACCCTTGTCCTTACCTCCACCAACAAAATGGAAGAGTGGAAAGGAAACATAGAGTTATAACATAATTTGGGTTAGCACTTTTGGCTCATGCTTCAATGCCATTGTGTTTTTGGTGGCAAGCCTTCACTACTGCAACTTATCTTATCAACAGATTGCCCTCTGTATCTATTGAAGAAATATCACCTTTTCAAAAACTATTTGGAGATGAACCTATCTATGATGAATTCAGGGTCTTTGGATGTTGTTGTTACCCCTATATCATGCCATATCAGAAGCATAAACTCTCTTATCACACTGAAAGATGTGTTTTCCTTGGCTATAGTTCAGTTCACATGGGGTATAAATGTTTATCCTCTTCAAGGAAAGTTTATGCTGTTAAACAAGCTCGGTTTAATGAAGGTGAATTCCCATTCAAAGATGGTTTTAAATGCTCTCTAGTTAAGGACAAAGATAGTGCTGAATTGAGTGATGTTATTCATGGTTCCACTCCTTGGAATTTCTCTCATGTTATTGATCTTATTCCATCTGCTGGAGTCATTTCAGCACCCAAGCCTAGAACCTGCCATCCTCCTAATGTCATCAACTCATCCTCAAATAACATACACTCATCTTCAACACATGAAACAAATCATCCTTCAGTACAAGAATCTGCTTTGAGAAACTCAGAATCTGCCCTTCCTATTTCTCAGCAGCAGACACACCTAATAGCGGATTGTTCAGAATTTAGTATCCTGCAGTCTGATTTAAATAATATTGCTAATGCATCTCACCCTACCTCTAATCATGACAAAGCTAGTACTAGTTCTGCTGGAATTCAACTTGAGGTAGTTCTCCCTATCACTAAACCTTCTTCCTTACCAACTACCAATCATCATCCTATGATTACTAGATCTAAAAGCCACTTACATGTACATCCTCCAAAGCAAGCCTTGTTATCTGCTTTTCATATTTTGGCTGAACCTAAATCTGCCACAGAAGGTTTAAATATTCCAGAATGGAAGGCAGCAATGTAGGAAGAGTTTCAAGCACTTCAAAGAAACAATATCTGGAAATTAGTCCCTTACACTTCAGGTATGAACTTGGTAGGATGTAAATAGGCTTTTAGAACCAAGTTAAAATCTGATGGCACTCTACAAAAATACAAAGCAAGGTTGGTGGCAAAGGGATTTCAACAAACACCAGGCCTTGAGTATTTTGATACTTTTTCCCCAGTTATCAAACCTGCTACAATCAGAATTATGCTCTCCCTTGCTGTTCATTACAAGTGGGATATCCAACAAATCGATATAAACAATGCTTTCTTAAATGGTGACTTAACCGAAACTATGTTCATGATGCAACCTGAAGGATTTGTTGATTCTACATATCCCAAGCATGTTTGTCAACTTCATAAAGCTCTATATGGTTTGAAACAAGCTCTTAGAGCTTGGTTTGACAAGCTAAAAGGTGCTCTCATCTCATGGGGTTTTACCAATTTAGTTTTTGATACAAGTTTGTTCTTTATGAAGAAAGGTGCTCAAGTGATATATCTACTAGTTTATGTTGATGATATAATCATTACAGGGTCTGATTCTTGTTTAATTTCTCAAATGACTGAAGATCTTCATCAGCAGTTTGCACTTAAACACTTAGGAGCCTTAAACTATTTCCTTGGGTTTGAAATACATCACACTGATTCTGATTTACTTTCACTCAATCAAAGTATGCCCAAGAGTTATTGATCAAGGCTGGAATGAATGACTGCAAGCCATGTATAACACCAATGGCAATGGGTGTGAAATTAGGGAAAGAGGATAGTGAGTTTTTTTTATCAACCAACACTATATAGAAGCATAGTTGGAGGCTTGTAATATCTCACTCACTCTAGACCAGATTTGGCTTATTCTGTAAATCGATTAAGTCGGTTTCTTCAGTCACCAACTGTGGCTCACTGGACTGCCTACAAAAGTGTACTTCGATACATCAAAGGCAATCTCCAACATGGGTTATTATTCAAGAGCAGCATTGATTTTCAGTTAGAAGGGTATGCTGATACAGTCTGGGCTGTAGATGTGAATGATAGACGGTCTACTAGTGGATATGGTATCTATCTTGGAGGTAATTTGGTGCAGTGGAGTTCTAGAAAACAAAAGGTGGTGTCTTTATCATCCACCGAGGCAGAATACTGATCACTCAACCAAGCAGCCACTGAACTTGCTTGGATCCAGCACTTGTTTAAAGAAATTGACATTAAAGTTCATAGAACTCCTGTACTCTGGTGTGACAATATGAGTGCAGGAGCTTTGTCTACTATTATGTTTTTCATGCCCTAACAAAGCACATCGAAATTGATGTGCACTATGTAAGGGAGCTGGCCACTGACAAGAAGCTGTGTGTACAATATATCTCCACTAAGTATCAAGTTGCTGATATCTTAATAAAGGCTCTCGCTGGAAGTAGATTTCAGCTTCTTCGAACCAAACTAAATGTAGTATCTAGGTCTGATTCAGCATTAGAGGTCAATACTCTTGAAAACAGCCCTGCAATGTCTGCTTAAGTTAAACAAGTTGCAGGTGATACAGACCAGTCAGAAAGCATTGATTCTAATTAGTCTGCAGTTCGTGAGACTGCAGTTTGTGATGATTAGTCTGCAGAAATGCAGTTTGTGAAGGCTGTTGATTTGAATGTAGTTTTGTGAAAAATTAATTTTGAGCTATGTGTTGTTAATGCAGTTTGTGAAGACTATTTTTTTTTTTGGTTGGAATTTGCTGATTCTGTGTTTAGTTTGCGATTGTGAAGATTCTGGTTTAATCAGCTATTGTGGTTGATTGCAGTTTGTGAAGACTATTTTTTTGTTGGATTGCTGATCTGGTTTAGTTTGCGAGTTGTGAAAATTCTGGTTTAGTCTGCAGTTCTGAAACTGCAGTTTTATGTGAAAAAATTTGGAGTGCATTGTTGAGCTGATTCTGTTTGTTTTTTTTAGTCTGCAGTTTATGAAGTTCTGGATTTGTCTGTAGGTCATGAGACTGCAGTTTTGTGGAATTTTTTTTTTTTTTTTGTTTTGAACTAATATGAGCAGACATGATAAGAAGACTGCCAGGAGGTTTAGTTTAAGGGAAGATGTAAAGAAGAATGTGGTAGAGAGACTGTCCAAAAGGTTTAGCTCAAGGGAAGATGTTAGGAAGAATGTAGTAGAGAAGACTGCCCGGACGTTTAGTTCAAGGGAAGATATTGAACAGAGTAAAGCAAATCAATTGTAAGGTATATCTGTAAGGTTCTAAAAGTAGCTTAGTTTGTATTGAAAACAGTTGAAACACTGCGTTTTAGTTTCAGAGCAGCATGAACCGCTGCGTTTTTTCTACAGATTGGCTGAGTATAAAACGCCTCTTATTTCTGTTTTTGTTAACAGTTCAGATAGAAATATCATAAACAGACTATTGATTTCTTCAGAGTCGTCTAAATCCCCTTTCTTGTTTCTGATTCTGGAAAACTTCTCTTCTAATTTTAAATCATATATTGCACATGCGTGGCTTTCTCTCGATTAAGGTATGCATTGATTGTTGTTCAAGTTGAGAGCTGAGAACGAACACCCCAAGTGCACAAGTAATATGGTTAGTTTCGAGTTAACGAATGGACCATTCAATTATTTCCCAAAGAAACTGACGAAGGGCAGAAATTGGGTTTTAAAAATTAATGAAGATCACAACAAAATTTTTTGTTGGTTAGTGGGAAGAACATTTTATAATTGAAGAAGCATCTAGTATGACTTTTGAGTTCAAACATTGTAGGGTTCCTTGTCTCCAATCTTAAGCAAGTCTCATAAAGGATTATTCTACTTGTGATTAATGATTTTATTTTAATTATTGTGACCTCTTTTTTATATTTTCAATGATACTTAAATGGAAATTAATTTAAGTAAACCAAATAAAGGAAAAACGATAGTACAAAATGTAATATAAATATAATATAAGAAAAAATTGCGCATATTTAATTGAAACAAATTGAATTTAGGTAAGTAGCATTTAACTGCCACTCGATTAATTCTATTCTGGATTTAACAAATTAATTGACTAATATTATTAAAAGTTAAACTTGTTGCATTAAAAAATAAAAACCTTTACTTAATTACAAAAGATCAGTATGCGTAACCCATGAATTTAATGTATTAGAAATCAATAATTTGAAAGAAAATAATGCAATAACACAATACTTACTACTTGAATAAATTTATAAAGCAAAACCTTGAGCAATTATGTTGGAAATAAACATTCACACGAGGAAACACAAGAAAATTTTTATGTGGAAAAACCTCTTCAATTAAAGAGAGCAAAAGACTACGGGAATCTAACAATCCACTTAAATCCAATAAATTAAAAGAGTTTACAACAATTACAATCCACCAAAAATGTTCTACACAATTTCTTATTTCTATTTTTTTATTTTTTTTTTTGCTTTCAAGATTATAATATAAATTTTTATGACTTGGATCATACCTAACTTAAGTTAAAGTCAACCAAACTTAAATTAAGTCAACGTTGCCTTGATTTTTAATATGAAATTAAAAAACATGAATTTTTTTTAATATAACATAATAACAACTCAAACTTCTTAATAATTTTGAGCAGCTAAACGATGACATTTGAAATATAAAAATGGGTGGTGTAAGAGTAAAGATAACGTTCAGTAAATATAGTTAATGTTTAATTTGAGAAAGCATGAACATTCTTAAACACAAAACAAACTCACAAGATCTATGTCTTTTTCCATCAAAGAATAAAAAACCTCCAAAAATAAGTATGATTCAACCTTAAAATAAACTAAAAGGAAATAGCAATATACCTAAAACTGATAAAACAGAAAACTAATCTAATTGTGACACCTTGATAGTGAAAGCTTAATAATTTCAGTCTTCAAAAGTTTTAATAACGAATAACAGAGAAAGTGAAAGAGAGAATGAGAGGTCTTCGTTTGTTTCGTTTTTGGGAATACTATTATTATTATTCCCAAAAAAGTTAACAGTAAATGTCATTATTCCCAATATTATTCTATATTTTTCAATTTATTTAAACCTCCTAAATGTTAATTTAACTAAACACCCTCAAATATTTTTTTTAGAAATTGCAAAAACACTCTGGCCACCCTTCGGCGGTGGTGGCCAGCTGTCCGATTTTAATGGGTGAGTTTGGGTGTTTTTTGTTAACTTTTAATATTTATTAAGGGGTGTTAGTAAATAATGAACATAGGAGATATTTTTGTTAATTTTTAATCCTACATCGTAATAACCCATCCAATTTAACTTTTTTCAAAAGTTATTCTAAAACTATCAGAATAATGAACCAAATGGAGCAAATAATTTTGGGGATAAATCATAAAAAACAGGTGGACGTAAAAAGAGTGGAAAGAGTTTTAAACTTTTAATATGATGTAGGCGTAAAATATATTATTAATAATATTTTTTATGAGTTGGATATATGTATAATATTCTCATTTTTTTTTAAATTAAAAAAATTCATGGGACCTATATGAACAATTTTTTTTAAGAATGCTGGCCTACCCTCTAACGGGCTGGGTCCGCTGTCTATATATATAAACGTATAAGCAGCCAGTGGGAAGTGCATTAGATTAATGGATATAATGTTAATGTCTGTATTTCATGTAAGACAAGATTAGACTGGATTATATATGCATTTAATAGTGCAGTAGAAATCAAAGTTTAATTCGACTATCAAATATTTATAACAATAATGAACTAGTTGGTTTGTGAAACCCCGTTTTTTTAATCCTAATAAATATTACATATTCTTTGTGATTTTATTTTATGGTAGGGTTTCTGTTAGTTTTAAAAGTTTATTGAATGAAATTGCAAGAAAAGGAAGCTGCTGGGTTTGCTGTAACAATGGACAAAATCTGGAGGTTTTTTTGGAAGGAAAAGCTGATGTGGCAGGGGTTTACCGGAATATCTGTAATCTAGGGGCAGAAGCATAATTATAGAAAGATTAAAATATAAAAAGCTGATTTTCGCCCAGATGAGGAAGAAGGAGACTGGAGAGAAAGAAACACAGAGAGGAAAAGAGAGAAAAGAAAAAAGAGAGAGAGTGTGAGGTTCAGCCGAGAGGAGTGAAAGTCTGGAATCGGTGGAGGAGAGCAAAAACCGAGCAAAATTACCCGATCTAGCTCGGGATGTAAAAAAAAAAAAAAAAATGTTTGAAGCTTGCTGGAAGTTTGGTTAGCTGAATGGTGAGTGGATTACCAAAAAGTTTTTATAAAACTTAATTTCCTTTTGCATATCAAGTTATCTATTTCATTATAATGTTTTGGGTACAAAATCTTGAGTTAAGTATTTATTTGCTAAACCTTACTTGCATGTTTCGGCTGAGCAAATTTTTGGGATAATGAATTAGATCTTGTTCAAAAGTTGAGTTTCTATAGAGAGGAGTTGGGTTCGGCTTATGTTGAAGGTCGAGAAAATTTATATTGTGCAGAGTTTTGGTAACGGAAATGTTGGTGTTGGCTTTATTAAATTGTTGAATGAATATATATTTATTTAGAATGAACTTTATCATATAATTAACTCTTTTCTTTATTTATCCACATATAGGTGTATAAAGGTGCATTTGGTGTTTTGTTCTTCAAAATGGGCTGCTGGCTTAATTGGAGACAGTTTAATCAAAGACTGAATGGGGATTGCACCAAATCCTTACTAAGATTGAGTTTTAAGCTTGCATGTTGCTTTAAAGTTATTGCCTTTCAATCACTTGAAATTTTGTGTGAATTGAATAATTGAAATTTTGTTTTATTTGTAAAATGAGTTGTGGTTGATGTTGTGTGAAGAGTAGGATGAAGAAATATATAAAGGCAGCAAATGTTGAAGGTTAAGGCTTGTATGTTAAAATTCGGGTGAATAATTTTAATTAGCATGCGATACGCGTGTATGCCAAATTCTATAACGTTTTGTTTTAAATTATTTTACTAACTATTGAGTTAATGTGCTGTTGGTGGAATTACTTCAATTGGGCTGGTAAATTCAATTGGAAGTGTTGAAATGCATGAATAAGTGGAGTTTTAAGTGTGCTTTTCCTTTTATTTGTTAAACACATGCATTTGTCTTTATAATTATTTGTCTTGTCTGGTTGAAAAATCTGGAAGAGAGGATGCATAATTAAAGGGAGTATTCCTGCAGATTTTTAAATATGCGGAGTGTTGAGGTTGGCTGTTAATTGTGAATGGTATGTTTAGTATTAAGATGAGATATATACTATAATTTTAACCTTTGTTATATTATATATATATATATATTATATATATATTATATATATTATATATATATATATATATATATAAGTGTATTATTGGTGGGTTTATCTTTAAAATGGGCTTAAATGGGGAAAATTTTGTTAGTTAAAGATTGAGTGCAGTGGACATTAATGGTTTCTAAAAATTTCACATTTTAACTAGTATGTAAATTTATTTATTACCAATTCCTTGAATTTCTTTGAATTGTAAATGTGAATTGATGAAGTTTGGTATATAAATTTATATGTATTCATGCTATATGAATAAATGTTTGCTGTTGAGAGTGAGAATTGGTTGAATTATATACAGCGGCGGTTCGTGATGTGGTAAATGGTTTCTTGGTAAAAAAAAAAAAAAAAAAAAAAAAAAAAATATATACTAGCCTTACAAAGGGCATACAAAGACTCATACAAGAGTCAAATCCAGCTCTTGAAAGAAGGAAAAAAGAGAGAGAGAAAAGGCAATCATAATTTCAGGGCTGGATTTGACTCTTTGTATGGGTCTTTGTATGCTCTTTGTAAAGTTAGTATTACTCAAAAAAAAAAAAAAAAAAAAAAAAAAAAGGAGAGGGGTGCATTCTGTCAGTTTTGAAAGTATGTTTTAAAACTTGCATTCTACCCCATTTGCATGGAATTCATACTGTTTGGGCATGATTTCTTTATATGAAATGTGGTATATCTTATGATTAGTGTCGGACATTGCATGGTAAAACATTGAAATAAACGGTAATTAATAATTTTATCGAAATAAAATTTATGTACTACGAAATCATTGATTTTTTATATCTTGTTGTAGACCAGGATAACTCTAATATTACTTTGGCCCCGAATATATTTTCCTCTGCAAAACAAAAGTGAACATATCAACAGGTCTTCCCAATCCACCAATCTCTTTCTTGGCCTTTCCCCTGGTTCGCCCACACCACGATCTTCGACTTTCTTAACGCAAATATCATCCGATAAATCTCTCTTTTCTCTGAGTAAGTTCTTCTTATGATAATCTCTTGATGCTGAACATTAACAACGGAGAGTAAAGAATACAGTACACGTAAAACCAAAAGAATGAAGAAGGAACATATATTGATATATATATATTTTGAGTTTTTCATGTTCACTCCAGGGTAGCCATGCTGCATATTTCATGTTGATGGCACGCAGTGTACTTCCTTTTCAAGAATTGATAACTTGTTTCTCATTTATTATGTTTTAGGTGTTTGGCCGTCCCGCCTTGAAGACAAACGAGTTAACCCACTTTGCCCACGGTGTAGTAACAGCAGTTCTACAGCGGAAATCGCACCTAGGTAAAGTTTAAAGCACTTCTGTCATCTCTTCCGTGTCACTTTTTGTGTATAATATATATTTGATTTTCAAATGAAAAACCTACTGTTTATAATAATTAATTATTATGTAAAAAAAATTAATCACGAACGTCACAAGTCACAAGAATACAAACAAACAATAGAATAACATTAGTTTTATTTAAGTCGATAATCTCTGCATCACATAATTAGTACTTGGTAGCTAGCGAGTATCACAACTAATGTCTTTAAAATCTAACTTAAATATATCCTCTAAATTAACGAAATAAAATAAAGACATCAAATTAAATATAAATTAAGCTATATCATAACTTTATTTTGATTTATATTTCAGTATAATATTTTTCAAATTGTACAAGTTTTATTATTGTCATTTAGTAAAATTTTCTGTTCAACCTATATGCAGACGTGTTGCACAATGACCTACAACAAATGATAAAGCGTCATGAGATTGAGATTGTGGAGGCTGACATTGACGAGGAAGCGAATAAGGTTATTTGAACACAAAACAAGTTTTCTTAGATGAATATAATATATATATATTTATAGACATCAAAGTATATTACCTTAGAACTTGGAACTCCGGCCTTAGAAAGAAGGTTGGCCTTTAATAAATTTGTTAATAAGGGGATCAGAGTAGAGTCATGGAATTTCAATTATAACATCTAAAAGATAAAACTTCATATAAAATATTATGGTTAGTGAATCCAAATCTATGCTTTTGAAGATAATATTGTTTGACTCAAGCCACCAAAAAAGGAAAACGGCCTACCCATAATTACCACAAACGTCTCACACGACAATCAACATTTTAACAAATCCGAGATTTATCTTTGGATTTATTCATGTTAATAGAAGTTAATGATTTAATCAAATCTAGGATATATATATAATCACTTTCACTTTGTTTAACAAATTCAGCAAAAAGAAAAAAATCATACAACCCTAGAAGTCATCTCCTTCAACTCTCATCGCTCCCATCACAAAGCCATTTCCTTGCACCATCACCATCACTTGTGGGAAATATTAATTTGTTTGTTTTTCTCTAAGGCTTCCTCACCAAATGAGATCAAGGAACGCGTCCATATTATAAGATCCATGTTAAGTTCCCTGAACGAGGAGAAATAAGCATATCCGCTTATGACACTGCATGGGTTGCTCTTATTGAAGATATTCAAGGCAGTGGTGCCCCTCAATCCCATCAACCCTTCAATGGATTGCAAATAACAACTCCCAGATGGTTCATGGGTGATGCTGATAATTTTCAGCTTATGATCGCTTAATCAGCACCTTAGCTGGTGTTGTAGCACTGAAGACATGGAATATACATCACGATAGTTAAAAAGGTATATAGAAACAAGCATATATATTTATATTACTTAGTCTAAAGGTTCTCTTCCTAAGACTTCATAAATCACGTCAACCTTTTGTCATGGCTCTAGGGTTGTCATTTTTCAAGGAAAACATATCCACTCGAATGAGAATGATGAGCACAGGCCTAGCGGCTTTGAAATTGTTTTACCTTCACTTCTAGAAAAAGCTCGCAGTTTAGAAATTGAAGTACCCGATCACTCCCAGTCTTGCAAGAATCTTGCCAAGAAGAAATTAAAGCTCAAAAGGTATAAAACTTTCAAACGTTCATCTTAACAATTTTTCAATTTTTTTTTTGTTTTTTTGTCTTTTTTCTTCTCAATAGACTGGGATACCACATCAATCATAATAAGAGTCAATAAGTTTGATTATCTTAGTTCTGAATTTTTTATTTTTATTTATTTTTACCATTATTGTAATTTGTGGTTATTAAACCAATCGTGTACGCGTGAAATAGAGATCCCCACAGGACATAATGCACAATGTACCGACAATATCTCTTCATAGCTTGGAGGAATGCCAGACCTTAGTCTCAACTGGGAAAAGCTGCTAAAATTGCAATTCCAAGATGGGGCATTCTTCTCTCTTATACCTCCACTGCCTATGCGTTCATGCAAACTAAAGATAAAATTGCTTGAAATTTTTAACAAAATTGTTCAAAGATTCAAGTCTGGAGGTACATATAAAGAGCGCGCCTTTGTCAATTCTCGACTAGAAATTCTCATTTCTCCTTCAATTTCCATTAATTAGCGGTTCTAAAGATTTTTATGGATTTACTCCAATTTAGTACCAAACGTATACCCAGTTGACCTGTTCGAACGTCTTTGGGTTGTGGATCGCTTGCAGCGTCTCGGAATTTCAAGATATTTTCAGCGACAATTTAAAGAATGTACGGAATATGTTTTAGGTACGTATTATTTACAATTTTATTCTTTTAAAAGTTTACTAAACAGCCCATCTATGAAAAGGAGTTTAATTTTCTTCTCCTAAGAGTACTAATTCATTATTAAATTTCAGATATTGGACCGAAGAGGGTATTTCTTCGGGAAGATGGCAGGGTTCATGAATATGATGAATCATCCATGGGCTTTAGACTATTAAGATTACCATGGTTATGAGGTTTCTGCTGGTCAGTATAAAGACTCAATTTAAAATCTCTTACATCAGTACATTATTTTGTTGCATAATATTGTGATCCTGTTATTTTTTCGCTGTACAGATGTTTTTTCAGCATTTTGAGAAGGGCGGTGAGTTCTTTTGCTATATGGGCATCTAGCGAGGCTGTACACCTATATACAACTTGTATCGGGCGTCTCAGGTGCTATTCCCTGGAGAGAATCCTTGAGAATGCCAAGCAATTTTCAGCAAAATTTTTAAGAGAAAAACTGGGGCTAATAAGCTCCTAGATAAATGGATTATAGCTAGGACTTGCCTGGTGAGGTACGGAGGCATGTCTATAAACTTCCTTTCTCTATTTATTAAAAAAAAAAAAAAATTGAAGGCTTCAGCTATTTTTGTTATTAAGATGCATATAATGATTTTATTATTACCCTTAATTGTCATCCACCACTATTTATTTCTAAACTGGAGGGTATTGAGAAAGTTTAACCCATAAAGTGAAGCTTAAGTTATTTTTGTTGTTGAATGCATATATTGATTTTATAATAGACCATCCCCGCCGTCTGGTATTTTTTCTAATTGGAAGGGTATTCCCTTACAAAACACAATGTTATTTTTTACTGCCTGCTTTTGTAATTAGGGCGCTGCATGATACCTTAGCACTATTTAATAACATTATACAAACACTTAAAGATTATATAACTCACTCTCTTACACACACACACACACACACACACACACACACACACACACACACAAACATTAAGATCCCTGAGATAAAATAACATTTCTAATTAATAGAATTGATATGATATCTAAAAGAGTAAACAACTTTTTTCCACCCAAGGTTTGCCTTAATGACACTTTTTCACCCAAAAAGTTTCAAAATTCCATTTTCCCACCCGACGTTTGTATTCCGTTAATACCAAAAATACACTTCACTTTCTTAGCCAATGTTCAGTGAGTTACTAGGAGCTAGGATAAAAGAGTTTTTATAGAGTGGATGCATGGATTGAATGGTGATAACCAATTGAATATTCATTGCCGAAATCAGCCGAGAATCAACGAAGAACAAGAAACCCTAGTTTTGCGATTGTCAACAATCGATGAAAAATCAGATGCCAGACTGAGAGGGGTTCTGTAGAGAGGAGACCAATGGTTCAAATAGTGGTGACAAAGAGAATTTGTCACCGAAATCGGCCAAAATTGGTTTTTGGTAGTAACGAAATATAAAAATTGGGTGGGAAAATGGTATTTTGAAACTTTTTTGGTGGGAAAGTGTCATTAAGACAAACCTTGGGTTGGAAAAAGTCGTTTATTTCATCTAAAAACATGTTAGATAATTTGACCTTACGGATATCTGAATTCTATCAATTATGGATATGTAAAAAAAAAAAAAAGGAAGGATTAATAATTAATGTAATAACAATTACAATACAGGTGAGCTTCGCATTGGAGGTTCCATGGTACGCAAGCTTGCCTAGAGTTGAGGCGAGGCTGTACACTGAACAATATGGCGCCGGAGATGACGTTTGGATAGCCAAAGTCTTGTATAGGTATGCTTTTATTTGTTCATTCCTTAGTTTATTTGTCACGATTGCAACCAAGAGTCCTTGTTTTCGATAAACTGAAATATTAGAAGCAACTAACTTATTAGTTCACGAATCTACCATGCTCAAAATGTTATAGATTAGCTACAACACAGAGCAATATGCCATCCTTTTATTTTTTTTATAGACCTTTTGTTTATCATGATTAGCCGAAGTCTTGTATAGGTATGCTTTTATTTGTTCATTCCTTACTTCATTTGTGTGATCACAATATGATGCATTTCATTTTTCTATCTTCTAATTAATCAGAATCATATGTAATTAGTTTTAAAGGTAATACACGTGCAATAGTACTATTGAATGGGTGCACAAATGACTTAGTGCAGTACTCGTACACAATCTTAAACATCTCGATTAATTCATTGATTCGATTTATATTCTAATGGCTATGTAATTACCCCTACAGGATGTTGGTTGTCCATCACAGCTATCTGGAGCTTGCCACAATTAGACTCCAAACAATTGCCACTTTTACATCGACCGAATGGAAATAAAAAACAATAATGCCCAACAGGGTAAAACAAAATTTATATTACATCGAATTCCTTTTTTTCCAACAACTCAAATCATGTTAATTTTCTCCTCAAGAAACATGCTATGATACACGGTGGTACACAGAATGTAAGATGACAATTTAGGAGTGAGCAGAAGAGCCCTTTTCTTACGTACTGTTGTAGCAGCAGCACAGTTATATGAGCCAGAAAGATGTCAGAGCGAATTGGTTGGCTAAGACTGCAGTCTTATTGGAGACAATCACGTCTTATTTTCACAATGCAAAACATTCTAGAGAGCAGAAGAGGACCTTCGTTGATGAATTTAGACACTCTATTAATGCAAGCAACTATATAAAGAAAGATCTATCAACAACTTATTCCAGCCGTAAGTAGTCATTAGGATTAACGTGAATAGTTCTTAGTAAAAGTATCAACTCCAAATGCAAGTTTAAGATTGTGCCGCATATACAATTTCCAATAAATTAAGAATAAGTGGTTTAATTAAAATGTGCTTTGTGGCATGCATACAGGAGGTGGGGATCAGGCAAAATAGAACAGGGACTCCTCGAATCTTTCTTGGGACGCTGAAACACCTTTCAATGGACTCTCTGCGGCACAAGGTTGAGACATTAGCCACCATTTACATCAAGCTGTAAGTAATTCAAAAAATTCACAATTTGAAGTTCAAATCAGGCTGCGCTATTAACGTGGTGTTATCCTGATTTCCAGCTAGTACCTGAATAAACATGAAACAAACTAAATTTCATTCAGCCGCCAAAACCAAAGCAAAGGATTCTGCCCCAACCAGAAAACTCATTCGATGTGCTAACTTTTTTTGTTTCTTTTCTTTGAAATTTAATATAATGGGAAAAATGGCTGTTGGGGTGCACAAGAGGAAGGAGATAGACATCAAGAAAAGCAGGTTAATTGTACACAAATAATCTAATTTGTGGCCATCCGTCTCAGATGAGCTATTGCATCATCCTCAGTACAGGCAACTCACAGATCTCACCAAAGAATTTGCTACAAACTGGTAATTACCAGAACAAAAGGTCAGTTTGAGAGACATCAACAATATAACCTAAATAAGGACAAAATGCTAATTCGCCATCTCTTTTGTTACACTCGTACGTAATTTCTATTTTGCGTTTCATTGCCTCTATTTTGCGTTTCATTTTCTCATCTGACAGACCCGAAAACATTCTCAAATCATTCAATTAATCTTTGCGCCTTTTTCCACTAAAAAATTAGCCATACACAAATCTTAAAGTTCTCCTGTGTTGAATTGTCCTTGGTTACCCCAATTCCCAATCTGATATTTTTTCAATTTAATCTACTGATCAGAGGGGCAATCTTTTAGGCTAATATAGGAAAATTCAAATGATTCTTGGACTTCCTTAATGTGATTAATTTAATTTAACTATATTACTTGTATAAAAGTAGTCATATAAATTGATGTGGCTCAAACATAATCAGAAACTCCTTCTCCAGGATTTTTAAAATGGCTCTCAGATTTATTAGAAAGCTTAAACTGATAGCTGATCATGTTGTCATCAACTAGAATATCAAAGAGTCGGTTGTGATAAATTACATTCGATTTACACCTCCTCGTTCTTCATTCAAATTTATTTCTTATAATTTTGTTTCAGGGACGTAACAATGGTAGCCAAACTGACAACAGTGATAGCATCACGAACTTACAAATAGAGTCCGAAATGCAAGAGCTTGTGCAGTTAGTGCTCCAACGTTCCTCAGATGATATCGACTCTAATGTCAAGCATACATTTCGACAGTGGCAAAGAGTTTTTACTATATTGCTTATTGTGATACTGAGACTATTAACTTTCACATGACAAAGTACTCTTTGAGAGAGTGAATTAAATCTGTATTTCACATTGACAAAGTACTCTTTGAGAGAGTAAATCGAATATGTACTTTATCTTTCAAAATGAAACTTGCTTTTATTTTCTAAAACATCGTGACTTATATCTTTGGGATGAAAATCGGCGTTCTCTGACCTCAGTGGTACCCTTGCGATAATTAAATGTTCTCTGTTTGAGATTGACAAATTAATTTTGCACACGTTAATGAACGTCCGCCTAATTGTTAATTGCTGTTGGTGGGCTGGGATAGTTGAGATGGGTCTCTGATACATAAGATTGATATAAAAGTATTTCCCGAAGCACTCTAAATAGTTCCAGTATAAGCAATTATGCATTGAAGAGAGCGGGAAAAAAACTAGAAAGCAACATACTTAGAAATGAACGAAATAGAGACAACAACAGGAACAAAATATAATAGTAAAACAAAACAACAGTAAACAAAGAAAAATAACAGCGTGATTTACCCTGGTTCACCCAATGTGGGCTACGTCCAGCTGAGTCAATTTATTGCAATATGCTCACCTCCCTCGTTTACAATGAATGAATTGCTCTCTCACACATAACAAGAGAAAAGTATGTTTATATCTAGGTTTAAGAGTAAATTTAGTTTTACAAGGATTCTTATTCCTAAGCCCAACCCAAAAGGAATTAGTAACTTAAAAGAAATCCTACAGCGGGACCCCGAGTGCGTCTCCGTTACCCATTAATGCTGAAGTAGTCGACAACTCCAACTTCTCCCACTGTGTGAATACTTCACACAATGAAGGCCTACCTCATCAACACACCATGTAAACTTTGCTAAGCTCACAGCCTTGGTAAGAAATCTGCAGCATTAACAGTGTTAACCTTCTCTAACAACACCAATTTTTCCTCCACCTTTTGCCTGATGAAATGGTATTGTATGTCAATGTGTTTTGATCACGAATGAAAAGCAGGATTCTTGGCTAAGTAAATAGCCCCTTGATTGTCACATCCAATCTTCACAGCATCAAGCTTGAAACCAAGCTCTAAACTCAATCTTCGAAGCCACATACTTTCCTGCCAGCATGTGTCAATGCCATGTACTCTGCCTCAGTCGATGATAAAGCCACAGTACTTTGCCTTTTACTCATCCAACAAACAGCAGCACCAAATAAAGAAATACATACCCACTTGTGGAACGCCTACTATCGAGATCACCTCCCCAATCAGCATCCACAAAACCTATCACATCTAGCTCATCCCCAATCGCCATGCCTCCATAACATAATGATAAATCCGAGGTCCCACGAAGATATCTAAGAACCCTCTTTACAGCACTTCAATGCTCCTTACCAGGATTTACATAAAGCGACTCAAAACTCCCACTGCTTGTGCAATATCGGGTCGTCGTTACCCATTAATACTGAAGTAGTCGACAACTCCAACAAGAAATGGATGGACCGTTGCAAGCAATGGCATAGTTGGACTTGCTCCAAGCATTCACACTGAATGTGTTAATAAATTAGTCAATAAGTGGCTACTAAAATGGAATAAATAAGGTGAGTGGTGCTTTTCTGTACGTAGTCAGCAACCAGTAAGCAAAAGAGTCAAAACTTTCATGTTCATGCTTCCTCCAGTTTATTTTCGCTGTTTTTCTGTTCAAGTTCTCTGATTTCTGTTCTGGAATCTGGTTTAGCTGCTGGTGTGTTTTCTGTTCTGGAATCTGCTACTGTTATGTTCTTAGTTCTGGAATCTGGTTCTAGCTGGTGTTTAAGTTCTCTATTTATGTTCTGGAATCTGGAAAAATTTCGAAGTGTATTGTTTGTGACGAGATATGAATTTACTATACAGCTTTTCCTTAATCTTTGCGCTGAGATCAAGGATGATTACAGTTTCAATCAATCACCTTAATCCTTGGGATTGATTGAATTAATACGGATTTGTAATTCATTGTCTTTCCTATTTTACACTTAGAAGAATTGTATATATATGCCATTGTACAGGCTTACAAGTAAATACAGATTCTTTCTCTCTATTTCACGCTCTCATTCTTAGCATTCTCTGGTAGTGAGTCTGCTTCTCTTTACATCTCTTTCTTGATCTTCAATCTCTGACATGGTATCAGAGCACTACTAACCAACTTCCGCTTGCCATATCAACCTATCCTCTCTTTTATGTCCTGAAATCAAACAGACACTCGATTAGAGTTGGTTTTTTTTAACCATCACAAACTATCAGATTCCAAATGGAAACCAATCCAAACACAGAAAACCCAATCACCACATACGTCCAATCACCACACAAAGCCAACCAGTAAAGAATGCCCAGTCACCACTCATGCCCCAAACACACAATCAAGGCTTGACCCAACCCTTTACCCATTTGGAATGCCGAGTTTAACCCGGGTTCCTTTCCGGTCAAGGCTTCACCCAGCCTTACTCCCAGGTTATTTTCCTCAACCAGGTTACAACCGGTCTTTTGCCTTAACGGGCCAGGATCCAAACACGAATCCCTACCTATACCCATTACATAGTACCAGCGGTCGGCAGCGATTGCCTTGAACCAGGCAATGTGTTTATTCTCGCCGGTTGCATGGACTAAAACTAGTCCTCATCAAGCAAGTTCTCATGGGCTCTGACAACTAGCCTCCTAGTCATGAGATTTCCGCGGGCCCTCATCGCAAATGACAAGGACCATTTTCTCGATGGAAAATTCCAATCGCACCTCTACCACACCTTCAACGCCATTGGAGCCAATGCAATATGCTGGTCTAATCATGGATAAGCAATTGCCTTTCACCAGAAATGCAGCAGGGCCCCACCAATAGAAATGGCTGTCAAGATCTAAGCAAATATTAGGGAGATGTATGCTAAACTAGACTTGGCCAAGGCTTTCATCCTCTGACAACGCCTGTCGAACTCAAATCGGGGAACCAAAATGTCACCACTTATTTCAATTGGCTTTCTGCCATTTGGAATGAGTTGGTGCCGTCGAAGAGACTCTAGTGAGGATCACCGGTGACTCTCAGCAATATTAGAGGATCAGAGATCGTGACAGATTGTCGCACTTCTTGCTTGGCCTAAATGAATTTATTTTGGCCTTTAGAACTCAGATCTTGGCTACTTCACCGCCACCCACTCTCCACCGAAGTTTCTAATTGGCGATACAAAGATGAGAGTCAACACTAGCTAAACACAGATCGTTCAACTGGTGAGTCGATGGTGTTTGCAGGGATTAGAGGCAATGGCGAAAAGGCCGGCTAGGGTTGGGCAAACTGAAATAGCAAAAGGGGCAATTAATATGAAGGGGACAAAAATCAAGGGCTATATCATTGCGCGATCTGACGGCCAAAAATTGATCGCGTTTTTAACGCATCTAACGGCTCAAACATCTACATCAAGTGCTAGGTCAAACAGGTCAACAGGCTGGTCACTAGGTCAAACTCTTGGTCCAATGGTTCTGGAAATGGTCAAACGGGCCAGGAAATTCAAATCTGGAAAAGGGCAGCTATATTGTGACTATGTAAAAGGAGGAACCATGATCGGGACCATTGTTGAAAATTAAATGGTCGTCCCGATTCTACCAGGACAAAAATGGTAATTCCTCATCATTTCAAGTTGATACTCTTAACTATGGAAGTCAACCATCTCCCACTCCACCCGATCAGTACAATTAGTTGGCTTCAAATGCTGAATAACATGACAAGCCCCTAAACATCTTATGTAGGTACTTCTTATTGCTTAATTTTATTATAACCGATATGTTATTATTGATTTAGGAGCTAGCGATCGATTTTTTGCCACCCAAAATTTTTTACCACCATTTTCACCACATTATCAACTTTTGTTGCATGCTGAACAAAAGCATAACCCCAGCACTCATGATATAGGGATTGCCCAATATCTGCTATTTAAACTTAGGAATGTACTATGCTTGCATTCACTTCAACCTCATTTTAACATCCAAATTTGTGAGGACAATAGGTGCACTGTGAAGTTTGTCCTAATACATGAATTTCAGGACCCTTTGACTAGGAAACTGATAGGCTTGGGTAGAGGCAATAGAGGTCCATACTACTAGGCACTTGCTAAATCTTTTAATAATTTTTACTGTATTACAAACAATAAAGTTTCAATTGTAATACAATATTAATAAAACTTCTTTTATTCATCTTCAAAGATTAGTCACAGTGCCACTATCCGGCAACCTCAGTGTCCAATTTGTCCATTAACTACAAGCCTGCTCACCTTTACACAAAGCACCTCACCACCACTCAACCATTTGCCTTAATCCATCTTGACATTAGGATCATACAATCACACCACCAATCATGATGGATCTAGATTTTTCTCACTATTGTCGATGACTTCTCCTGATGTACATGGACATTCCTCATGCAATCCAAAAGCCAAACACTTACCCACATAAAAAACTTTCTATATGGTCACCACCCAATTTCATACCTCTGTCCAAAATGTTAGAACGACAATGCTAGAGATTTTTTTAATCATAATTGTTCTTCTCTTTTCTATCGATCGTTGGCATCTTGCATGAAAGTTCTGCACATATACCCCACAGCAAAATAGGTTTTCGAAACAAAACACCGCCATTTACTAAAATGCATCGCCCGTGCACTCAAACACCAAGCCAATATCCCTATCTCTTTTGGGGTGAAGTTGTGATCACAACTACATACCTGATCAACCATATCCAATCAAAGTTCTTCATGGAAAAACCTTTTATGAGGTATTATTCAGAATCAACCCACCATTGGTCACCTTTGAGTTTTTGATGTCTTGTTAGGCTACACTCTTGGGTAACATGACAAGTTTGGAACCCAGCCACTTCTGTATTTTCATGGGATATCCGATGCTCCAGAAGGGTTGAAATTATGATCCACTTACCAACAGGTTCCTGATTTTGGAGATGTTGTGTTTCATGAAGACATCTTTTCATTGCCACCAAAGACATGGTCTCCTCTCCATCCTTGGTGGTCTCCTACAACTGATGAACCTACTCCACTGGATCCCTTATTTGATTTGGTACCAACTCCTTAGGTTCCTAGCCTGACATTACTTCCATTTGATACTGACACAACAGTTCTGATGTTCTCTGGCAGAATCGCCTCCTGCAGTTTCTCCTCCCAGATACCCTAATCCAGTTTCGGTTGTTCCCACACGATCAGTACTTGCTAACCTGACCTTCGATCTACAGACAACTGATTATGAGAGTCCCACCATTTCAAAATCTTCTAGGTACACTATATCCTCCCCTAACTATATGATGTTAAATAATAAATAAAAAAAGCACTTACATTACTAAAGTCTAATCGTTACTGAAGCTGACATAAAGGTGAAATGAAAAGTTACACAATCACAATATTTAAAAGCACTTCCTTGCTCAGAATCTCTAATTAGCTAATTATAAGTTAACCATTGTAAAGAAGAATGTGGTAGAGAAGACTGTCCGAAGTTTAGTTCAAGGAAGATGTTAGGAAGAATGTGGTAGAAAAGCTGCCCATGAGGTTTAGTTCAAGGGAGATATTGAACAGAGTAAAGCAAATCATTGTAGGATGTATTTGTAAGGTTCTAAACGTAGCTATTTTGTATTAAAAACAGTTGAAACACGCGTTTTAGTTTTAGAGCAGCATGAAATGCTGCATTTTTTCTACAGATTGGCTGAGTATAAAACAGCCTTTATTTCTATTTTTTGTTAACAATTCAGATAGAAATACAAAACAGAGTATTGATTTTCTTCAGAGTCATCTAAATCCCTCTTTCTTGTTTCTTGATTCTGGAAAACTTTCATGGTATCAGAGCCATTAACCACGTCAATGGTGATTGTTGATAATACTCACTAAATCAGCTTCTAAATCAACAACAATATGGGCTGATTTCTATGCTCACAAACTCCAACATTCCCCCACATGACCATCCACTCTTGTCAAATTATTGGAGAAAAACTATACGTTCTGGCGTTCACAAATCCTACTAGCTTTTATTTCTCATGGATTAGAAGGATTTATCACTGGAGAGAAGGCATGTCCCCAATGTTAAATCATGAGAAAGATGAGAGCTCAGAAACAATAGTCAAGAAACCAATCCAGGCTATTTCAACTAAAAGAAAGTCACCAATTTCTGGTGAGTTGGCTTCTATCCACCATTTTTTGAGTCTATGTTTTGGCATGTCGCAAAATCTAGTACTTCGTATAAGATCTGATGAAGAATTTACTATAGAACTATTGACAGGTTTGAGAGTGATAGTACAAGCTAGAACCCTTCACTTGAGAAACATGTTGCAGAACACCAAAAAGATGCCCTAAGTGTTAGTGATTATGTCCTAAAATGAAAGAGTTAGGGGACGAATTGATAGCTAGTGGTGTAAACCTAAGTGATGAAGAGCTGTTACTCTACATTATAGACGGTTAGGACCCGAATATGATGCCGATAGCAAATTTAGTTGCAACCAGTAGTCAGACAACTCTCCAAGAAGCACAATTATTGCTTCATAAACATGAGATTAGGTTGGAGAGACAGAACAATCTTTTACAAATCTACATGATCAGCTTGCCTCTACACTATTAGCAGTTAAACAAAGCCTACTGACTCCCTGTTTGTTGAACCAAACAAGCCAGTCACCCGTTAGTCACCCCTTTTAGTCAAAATCTAGCTGGTATATCTCCAGTTTTCAACCTATGATCTCTCACTCAATCCCTGGAAATCCTTAATATAGTAACAACAATGTGTCTCAAGAAAGCTTCAAGCCTGATCTTCATACTCAGTTTCAACCTCAGTTTGTACAAAATGGTGACTTTGTAAATCAGTTGACCTCCTCTGGTAATTTGTGTACAATCCTTTCATGATGAAAAGTAAAGGCAGAGGAAGAGGACATTTTGACCAAGACTTATATGTCAAGTTTGTGGAAAAGAGGCGAGACTACTCGCATCAGTGTTACCACGCTTTGATCATAACTTTCAAGGTTTCAATAATCAGAACCAAGGGAATTTTATAAATCAAAGTCCGGCTATTAATGTACCGGCCATCACAGGACAGTTTCAAAATCAATCCATGAATCACTCCAAGCTTTGTTGGCTACAAAAATGCTTCCGTCCAATCTATGCAAGGTTGTGCATCTTTATCCTTCAGTCACGGCTATCCTGGTCATGGTGGAGCAAACCTTTCTCAGTCACCTGCATGTTATCAACAAACTCAACAGTCTGTGTTATTTGGGCATCCTCACCGACCTGCTATGATCAATCAGAAGCTCTTCAGCAATGTTCTAAAATGCTCAAAGTAATAATTTTTCAGTTCTTCAAAACAACATACCATAGCCACCACAAGTGCTTGCTGACCAAACATGGTATGTTGACTCAGAGAACCAATCACATGACTGCTGAACCAACCAACCTGGTGGTGAAAGACAACTATCAAGGTGGATCACAATCCAAGTAGGCAATGGCCAAACTGTCCTTTACTACTCATATAGGTGAGTCTTTTCTGGCTTCTACTTTTATCCTAAATTACTTCATCTTAGGAAGATGTTATGTGTGCCACATATAGCTAAAAATCTTTGAGTATCTCACAAATAACTAGAGATAATGATGTTGTTGTAGAATTTTATTCTGATCATTGTGTAATAAGGATAAGGCCACCAAAAGGATACTTATACAAGGACTCTTGAAGGATGGTTTGTATCAACTGCAATTATCCTTTCCAACCACTGTCTCCTTTAATGATGAACAAGCTGCTTTTGTCTTTCTATCTCAAGCATCCATGTTAGCTCTGATGATCCTGCTATTTCAGTTTCAAATAATAAAGCATTGAAGCTCCTGCTGTTTCAGCACCACAAGTAGTGAGAGTAGCTACACTAGATATAATAATTCTGATGTTAGAAATAGTAGAACCAAGTTGTGGCATGCTCGATTGGGGCATCCACAAGGAAGACTTTGAAATCTTAATGAATAAAATGAATATTGTGGGAATTTGGAAATAAGCTGTCCTTATGTGACATGTCAATTTGGAAAAATGCAGCAAGCTCTTTTCCATTGTCTAGTTCTAAGACCACAAGTCCTCTTGAGATAGTTTATTCAGACTTGTGGGGCCTACACCAGTATGTTCAATTGAAGGATACAAATATAATGTTGTTTGTGGATGATTTAGTAGATTTGTTTGATTATCCATTAAATTGAAGTCCGAAGCTTTTACTATTTTCTCTCATTTTCACCTCTTTTGTTGAGAGACAATTGAATGCAAAATTAAATGTCTACAAACTGATTGGAAGGAAAGTTTAGGCCTTTCTCTAATTACCTACAAACACATGGAATTGCATTTAGACACCCTTGTCCTTACCTCCACCACAAAATGGAAGAGTGGAAAGGAAACATAGAGTTATAACATAATTTGGGTTAGCACTTTTGGCTCATGCTTCAATGCCTTGTGTTTTTGGTGGCAAGCCTTCACTACTGCAACTTATCTTATCAACAGATTGCCCTCTGTATCTATTGAAGAAATATCACCTTTTCAAAAACTATTTGGAGATGAACCTATCTATGATGAATTCAGGGTCTTGGATGTTGTTGTTACCCCTATATCATGCAATATCAGAAGCATAACTCTCTTATCACACTGAAAGATGTGTTTTCCTTGGCTATAGTTAGTTCACATGGGGTATAAATGTTTATCCTCTTCAAGGAAAGTTTATGCTGTTAAACAAGCTCGGTTTAATGAAGGTGAATTCCCATTCAAAGATGGTTTTAAATGCTCTCAGTTAAGGACAAAGATAGTGCTGAATTGAGTGATGTTTTCATGGTTCCACTCCTTGGAATTTCTCTCATGTTATTGATCTTATTCCATCTGCTGGAGTCATTTCAGCACCCAAGCCTAGAACCGCCATCCTCCTAATGTCATCAACTCATCCTCAAATAACATACACTCATCTTCAACACATGAAACAAATCATCCTTCAGTACAAGAATCTGCTTTGAGAAACTCAGAATCTGCCCTTCCTATTTCTCAGCAGCACACACCTAATGCGGATTGTTCAGAATTTAGTATCCTGCGTCTGATTTAAATAATATGCTAATGCATCTCACCCTACCTCTAATCATGACAAAGCTAGTACTAGTTCTGCGGAATTCAACTTGAGGTAGTTCTCCCTATCACTAAACCTTCTTCCTTACCAACTACCAATCTCATCCTATGATTACTAGATCTAAAAGCCACTTACATGTACTCCTCCAAAGCAGCCTTGTTATCTGCTTTTCATATTTTGGCTGAACCTAATCTGCCACAGAAGGTTTAAATATTCCAGAATGGAAGGCAGCAATGTAGGAAGAGTTTCAAGCACTTCAAAGAAACAATATCTGGAAATTAGTCCCTACACTTCAGGTATGAACTTGGTAGGATGTAATAGGCTTTTAGAACCAAGTTAAAATCTGATGGCACTCTACAAAAATACAAAGCAAGGTTGGTGGCAAGGGATTTCAACAAACACCAGGCCTTGAGTATTTTGATACTTTTTCCCCAGTTATCAAACCTGCTACAATCAGAATTATGCTCTCCCTTGCTGTTCATTACAAGTGGATATCCAACAAATCGATATAACAATGCTTTCTTAAATGGTGACTTAACCGAAACTATGTTCATGATGCAACCGGGGATTTGTTGATTTAACTATCCCAAGCATGTTTGTCAACTTCATAAAGCTTATATGGTTTAAACAAGCTCCTAGAGCTTGGTTTGACAAGCTAAAGGTGCTCTCATCTCATGGGGTTTTACCAATTTAGTTTTTGATACAAGTTTGTTCTTATGAAGAAAGTGCTCAAGTGATATATCTACTGTTTATGTTATGATATAATCATTACAGGGTCTGATTCTTGTTTAATTTCTCAAATGACGAAGATCTTCATCAGCAGTTTGCACTTAAACACTTAGGACCTAAACTATTTCCTTGGGTTTGAAATACATCACACTGATTCTGATTTACTTTCACCTCAATCAAGTATGCCCAGAGTTATTGATCAAGGCTGGAATGATAGACTGCAAGCCATGTATAACACCAATGGCAATGGGTGTGAAATTAGGGAAAGAGGATAGTGAGTTTTTTTTATCAACCAACACATATAGAAGCATAGTTGAGGCTTGTAATATCTCACTCACTCTAGACCAGATTTGGCTTATTCTGTAAATCGATTAAGTCGGTTTCTTCAGTCACCAACTGTGGCTCACTGGACTGCCTACAAAAGTGTACTTCGATACATCAAAGGCAATCCCAACATGGGTTATTATTCAAGAGCAGCATTGATTTTCAGTTAGAAGGGTATGCTGATACAGTCTGGGCTGTAGATGTGAATGATAGACGGTCTACTAGTGGATATGGTATCTATCTTGGAGGTAATTTGGTGCAGTGAGGTTCTAGAAAACAAAAGGTGGTGTCTTTATCATCCACGAGGCAGAATACTGATCACTCAACCAAGCAGCCACTGAACTTGCTTGGATCCAGCACTTGTTTAAAGAAATTGACATTAGTTCATAGAACTCCTGTACTCTGGTGGACAATATGAGTGCAGGAGCTTTGTCTACTATTATGTTTTTCATGCCCTAACAAGCACATCGAAATTGATGTGCACTATGTAAGGGAGCTGGCCACTGACAAGAAGCTGTGTGTACAATATATCTCCACTAAGTATCAAGTGCTGATATCTTAATAAAGGCTCTCGCTGGAAGTAGATTTCAGCTTCTTCGAACCAAACTAAATGTAGTATCTGTCTGATTCAGCATTAGAGGTCAATACTCTTGAAATACAGCCCCTGCAATGTCTGCTTAAGTTAAACAAGTCAGGTGATACAGACCAGTCAGAAAGCATTGATTCTAATTAGTCTGCAGTTCGTGAGACTGCAGTTTGTGATGATTAGTCTGCAGAAATGCAGTTTGTGAAGCTGTTGATTGAATGTAGTTTTTGTAAAAAATTAATTTTGAGCTATTGTGTGTTGAATGCAGTTTGTGAAGCTAGTTTTTTTTTTTGGTTGGAATTTGCTGATCCGGTGTTTAGTTTGCAGATTGTGAAGATTCTGGTTTAATCAGCTATTGTGGTTGAATGCAGTTTGTGAAGACTATTTTTTTGGTTGGAAGTTGCTGATTCTGTGTTTAGTTTGCAGATTGTGAAAATTCTGGTTTAGTCTGCAGTTCATGAAACTGCAGTTTTATGTGAAAAAATTTGGAGTGCAATTTGTGAGCTGATTCTGTTTGTTTTTTTTAGTCTGCAGTTTATGAAGATTCTGGATTTGTCTGTAGGTCATGAGACTGCAGTTTTGTGGAATTTTTTTTTTTTTTTTTGTTTGGAACTAATATGAGCAGAACATGATAGAGAAGACTGCCAAGGAGGTTTAGTTTAAGGGAAGATGTAAAGAAGAATGTGGTAGAGAAGACTGTCCAAAAGGTTTAGCTCAAGGGAAGATGTTAGGAAGAATGTAGTAGAGAAGACTGCCCAGGACGTTTAGTTCAAGGGAAGATATTGAACAGAGTAAAGCAAATCAATTGTAAGGATATATCTGTAAGGTTCTAAAAGTAGCTTAGTTTGTATTGAAAACAGTTGAAACACTGCGTTTTAGTTTCAGAGCAGCATGAAACGCTGCGTTTTTTCTACAGATTGGCTGAGTATAAAACAGCCTCTTATTTCTGTTTTTGTTAACAGTTCAGATAGAAATATCATAAACAGACTATTGATTTTCTTCAGAGTCGTCTAAATCCCTCTTTCTTGTTTCTTGATTCTGGAAAACTTTCTCTTCTAATTTTAAATCATATATATGCACATGCGTGGCTTTCTCTCGGATTAAGGTATGCATTGATTGTTGTTCAAGTTGAGAGCTGAGAACGAGACACAGCCCAAGTGCACAAGTAATATGGTTAGTTTATCGAGTTAACGATATGGACCATTCAATTATTTCCCAAAAGAAACTGACGAAGGGCAGAAATTGGGTTTTAAAAATTAATGAAGATCACAACAAAATTTTTTGTTGGTTAGTGGGAAGAACATTTTATAATTGGAAGAAAGCATCTATGTATGACTTTTGAGTTCAAACATTGTAGGGTTCCTTGTCTCCAAATCTTAAGCAAGTCTCAATAAAGGATTATTCTACTTGTGATTAATGATTTTATTTTAATTAATTTGACCTCTTTTTATATTTTTCAATGATTACTTAAATGGAAATTAATTTAAGTAAACCAAATAAAGGAAAAACGATAGTACAAAATGTAACATAAATATAAGAGAGAAAAAAAATTGCGCATATTTAATTGAAACAAATTGAATTTAGGTAAGTAGCATTTAACTGCCACTCGATTAATTCTATTCTGGATTCAACAAATTAATTGACTAATATTAATTATAAAGTTAAACTTGTTGCATTAAAAAATAAAAAACCTTTACTTAATTACAAAAGATCAGTATGCGTAACCCATGAAATTTAATGTATTAGAAATCAATAATTTGAAAGAAAATAATGCAATAACACAATACTTTACTACTTGAATAAATTTATAAGAAGCAAAACCTTGAGCAAATTATGTTGGAAATAACATTCAATTCACGAGGAAACACAAGAAAATTTTTATGTGGAAAAACCTCTTCAATTAAAGAGAGCAAAAGACTACGGGAATCTAACAATCCACTTAAATCCAATATAATTAAAAGAGTTTACAACAATTACAATCCACCAAAAATGTTCTACACAAATTTCTTATTTCTTATTTTTTTATTTTTTTTTTTGCTTTCAAAGATTATAATATAAATTTTTATGACTTGGATCATACCTAACTTAAGTTAAAGTCAACCAAAACTTAAATTAAGTCAACGTTGCCTTGATTTTTAATATGAATTAATAAAAACAATGGAATTTTTTTTAATATAAACATAGATAACAACTCAAACTTCTTTAATAATTTTGAGCAGCTAAACGATGACATTTGAAATATAGAAAAGTGGTGGGTGAAGAGTAAAGAATAACGTTCAGTAAAATATAGTTAATGTTTAATTTGAGAAAGCATGAACATTCTTAAACACAAAACAAACTCACAAGATCTATGTCTTTTTCCATCAAATTAGAATAAAAAACCTCCAAAAAATAAGTATGATTCAACCTTAAAATAAACTAAAAGGAAATGAGTAATACATATACCTAAAACTGATAAAACAGAAAACTAATCTAATTGTGACACCTTGATTAGTGAAAGCTTTAATAATTTCAGTCTTCAAAAGTTTTAATAACGAATAACATAGAGAAAGTGAAAGAGAGAATGAGAGAGTCTTCGTTTGTTTCGTTTTTGGGAATACTATTATTATTATTCCCAAAAAAGTTAAACAGTAAAATGTCATTATTCCCAAAATATTATTCTATATTTTTCAATTTATTTTAAACCTCCTAAATTTGTTAATTTAACTAAACACCCTCAAATATTTTTTTTAGAAATTGCAAAAACACTCTGGCCACCCTTCGGCGGTGGTGGCCAGCTGTCCGTATTTAATGGGTGAGTTTGGGGTGTTTTTGTTAACTTTTAATATTTTATTATAGGGGTGGTTAGTAAATAAATGAACATAGGAGATATTTTTGTTAATTTTTAAATCCTACATCGTAATACCCATCCAATTTAACTTTTTTCAAAAGATTATTCTAAAAACTATCAGAATAATGAACCAAATGGAGCAAATAATTTTGGGGATAAAATCATAAAAAACAGGTGGACGTAAAAAAGAGTGGAAAGAGTTTTAAACTTTTAATATGATGTAGGCGTAAAATATATATATTAATAATATATTTTTTATGAGTCTGGATATATGTATAATATTTCTCATTTTTTTTTTAAATTAAAAAAATTCATGGGACCTATATGAACAATTTTTTTTAAGAAAATGCTAGGCCTACCCTCTAACGGGCTGGGTCCGCTGTCTATATAATATAAACGTATAAGCAGCCAGTGGGAAGTGCATTAGATTAATGGATATTAATGTTAATGTCTTGTATTTCATGTAAGACAAGATTAGACTGGATTATATATGCATTTAATGAGTGCAGTAGAATACAAAGTTTAATTCGACTATCAAATATTTATAACAATAATGAACTAGTTGGTTTGTGAAACCCCGTTTTTTTTAATCCTAATAAATATTACATATTCTTTGTGATTTTATTTTTATGGTAGGGGATTTCTGTTAGTTTTTAAAAGTTTATTGGGAATGAAATTGCAAGAAAAGGAAGCTGCTGGGTTTGCATGTAACAATGGACAAAATCTGGAGGTTTTTTTGGAAGGAAAAGCTGATGTGGCAGGGGTTTACCGGAATTATCTGTAATCTAGGGGCAGAAGCATAATTATAGAAAGATTAAAAATATAAAAAGGCTGATTTTCGCCCAGATGAAGGAAGAAGGAGACTGGGAGAGAAGAAACACAGAGAGGAAGAAGAGAGAAAAGAAAAAAAAAGAGAAGAGAGTGTGAGGTTCAGCCGAGAGGAGTGAAAGTGATCTGGAATCGGTGGAGGAGAGCAAAAACCGAGCAAAATTAACCCAGATCTAAGCTCGGGATTGGAAAAAAAAAAAAAAAAAAATGTTTGAAGCTTGCTGGAAGTTTGGTTGAGCTGAATGGTGAGTGGATTAACCAAAAAGTGTTTTAAAAACTTAATTTCCTGTTTGCATATCAAGTTATCTATTTCTATTATAATGTTTTGGGTACAAAATCTTGAGTTAAGTATTTTATTTGCTAAACCTTATCTTGCATGTTTCGGCTGAGCAAATTTTTGGGTGATAATGAATTAGATCTTGTTCCAAAGTAATGAGTTTACTATAGAGAGGAGTTGGGTTCGGCTTATGTTGAAGGGTCGAGAAAATTTATATTGTGCAGAGTTTTGGTAACGGAAATGTTGGTGTTGGCTTTATTAAATTGTTGAATGGAATATATATTTATTTAGAATGAGACTTTATCATATAATTAACTCTTTTCTTTATTTATATACACATATAGGTGTATAAAGGTGCATTTGGTGTTTTGTTCTTCAAAAATGGGCTGCTGGCTTAATTTGGAGACAGTTTGCTAATCAAAGACTGAATGGGGATTGCACCAAATCCTTTACTAAAGATTGAGTTTTTAAGCTTGCATGTTGCTTTAAAGTTATTGCCTTTCAATCACTTGGAAATTTTGTGTGAATTGAATAATTGAAATGTTGTTTTATTTGGTAGAAATGAGTTGTGGTTGATGTTGTGTGAAGAGTAGATGAAGAAAAATATATATAAAGGCAGCAAATGTTGAAGGTTAAGGCTTGTATGTTAAAATTCGGGTGAATAATTTTAATTAGCATGCGATACGCGTTGTATGCCAAATTCTATAACGTTTTGTTTTAAATTATTTTACTAAACTATTGAGTTAAATGTGCTGTTGGTGGAATTGACTTCAAATTGGCTGGTAGATTCAATTGGAAGTGTTGAAATGCATGAATAAGTGGAGTTTTAAGTGTGCTTTTCCTTTATTTTGTTAAACACATGCATTTGTCTTTATAATTATTTGTCTTGTCTTGTTGAAAAATCTGGAAGAGAGGAAATGCATAATTAAAGGGAGTATTCCTGCAGATTTTTAAATAATGCGGAGTGTTGAGGTTGGCTGTTAAATTGTTGAATGGGTATGTTTATGATTAAGATGAGATATTACTATAATTTTTTTAACCTTTTTGTTTATTGGTATGTATGAATATATTCATGCTATATGAATAAAATGTTGCCGTTGAGAGTAAAGAATTGGTTGAATTGTATACGAGTTGAGGTTCGTGATGTTGGTAAATGGTTTCTTGGTTTAAAAAAAAAAAAAAGATAGAGAAGGGGTGCATTCTGTCAGTTTTGAAAGTATGTTTTAAAACTTGCATTCTACCCCCATTTTGCATGGAATTTCATACGTTTTGGCATGATTTGCTTTTATATGAAATGTGGTATATATCTTATGATTAGTGTCGGACATATGCTATGGTAAAACATTGAAATAAACGGTAATTAATAATTTTATCGAAATAAAATTTATGTACTACGAAATCATTGATTTTTTATATCTTGTTGTAGACCAGGATAACTCTATATATACTTTGGCCCCGAATATATTTTCCTCTGCAAAACAAAAGTGAACATATCAACATGGCTTCCCAATCCACCAATCTCTTTCTTGGCCTTTCGCCTGTGCTTCGCGCCACACCACGATCTTCGACTTTCTCTAACGTCAAATATCATCCGAATAAATCTCTCTTTTTCTCGAGTAAGTTCTTCTGATGATTAATATCTTGATGCATGAACATATAACAACGGAGAGTAAAGAATACAGTACACGTAAAACCAAAAGAATGAAGAAGGAAACATATATTGATATATATATATTTTGAGTTTTTCATGTTCACTTCCAGGGTAGCCATGCTGCATATTTCATGTTGATGGCAGCGCAGTGTACTTCCTTTTCAAGAATTGATAATTTGTTTCTCATTTTATGTATTTTAGGTGTTTGGCCGTCCCGCCTTGAAGACAAACGAGTTAACTTCAGCATTTGCCCACGATGTAGTAACAGCAGTTCTGCATCGGAAAATCGCATCCTAGGTAAGATGTTGAAAGCACTTCTGTCATCTCTTCCGTGTCAACTTTTTGTGTATAATAATATATTTGATTTTCAAATGAAAAACCTACTGTTTTATAATAATTAATTATTATAGTAAAAAAAATTAAATCACGAAACGTCACAAGTCACAAGAATACAAACAAAACAATAGAATAACATTTAGTTTTATTTAAAGTCGTATAATTCTCTGCATCACATAATTAGTACTTGGTAGCTAGCTAGGGATACACAACTAATGTCTTTAAAAATCTAACTTAAATATATCCTCATTAAATTAAACGAAAATAAAAAAATAAAGACAAATCAAATTAAATATAAATTAAGCTATATATCATAACTTTATTTTGATTTATATTTCAGTATAATATTTTTCAAATTGTACAAGTTTTAATTATTGTCTATTTAGTAAAATTTTCTGTTCAACCTATATGCAGACGTGTTGCACAATGACCTAACTACCAGTGGCTGACACTGAAGAGACGCTCTTAAGGTTATTTGAGTACGACAAATTTTTTTTTTTTCATCGTGGACTTCAAAAAAAAAAAAAAAAAAAAAACTGAAAAATATGGTTTATTGCTTTTTATTTCAATTCTTGTGTGTTAATACAACTGCATTTAGTTGCTATAATTATATATGTGAAATTTAATTAATTAGCTGCTCCCAGTTACAAATAAAAATCTTCCACCATCAAGGTATATGAGCCTTAGAACTTAGAAATCCTGTCCTTAGAAAGACGGTTGGCTTTTTAAATACAGTGGGTCAGAGTAGAGGCAGTGGAATTTTCAATTATATCATCTAAAACTTTATATAAAATATTAATGGTAGTGAAATTCCGGACCTAGCCCTCTGTTTGCTTAACTTTTCCAACCATATTTTATTCTACTATCCTATCCTAAAAATTGAAAAACGTGTTTGTTTTAATATTGTTTAAAATTCAATTCAATTCTATTTAACTCGAAACATTTAACAATTACCTTTCTCAATAAAAGTTTATAAATTAACAAAAACACTCCCATCGACCCAAGCAATAGTCCCCCGTCAGCAAATACCGCCTTCTGCCGGTGCCGGAACGATACACGATTGACTGGATCTAGTCGATTATGTGCCAATCTATCCACGTTGACGATGACCACATTTTTTGGTCCTCATTTGGCCATCAACGATGGCCAAGATATTGTCGTTGTCAACGACCAGATCTTTGACCGTAGAGCTGACTATTTTCGGCTGGATCAGCGTACAACCGGTTAGATCTAGCAGATCATGCGTCATTCTAGTGACTTCTGGCCACTGTCCGGCGGTGGTGGTTGGCTACGGAAAATCAGTTGAGTGGGTGAGAGTGTTTTTGTTATTTTATAAACTTTTATTGTGGGGGCTGTTAAGCTAAATTAACAAATATAAGGGATTAAAAAAAATCTAAATATTTTCAGAAAATATTTAAAGAAATGTACCAAATACATTTTCAGAATCCTATCTTATTTAATTAAATCATATTCTATCATATTCAAAATAGAATATTATTAAAAAAAGTGTACCAAATAGTTTTGGAAGGGTAATATTGTTAGACTCAAGCCACCAGTAAAGGAAAAACGGCCCACCCATTACCACAAACGTCTCACACGACAATCAACATTTTAATCAAATGCTAGGATTTATTTTTGGATTTAATCATGTCAATAGAAGTTAATGATAAAGACCTTGATTTAACATTGACCAAATACTAATTGGAAACAATAATTTTTTACATTACTACCGTTCCTTTTCATCATCAACAAGACAACAATCCTGTCTTCCCATCCCTAGCTCTACAACATTAAAATATTCAAAATAAATCCAATTAACAGAATTGAATTGATCAAAATCTAGCAATTTGGAAGATGAAGAAATGCATCATGAAGAAAAGACAAGAAAAGAAAAAAAATCTGCTTTGATCTCTATCGGTGAAGATGNAATATCCCTATCTCTTTTTGGGGTGAATGTGTGATCACAGCTAAATACATGATCAACCACATGCCAATCAGAGTTCTTCATGGAAAAACCCCTTATGAGGTATTATTCAAGAATCAACCCACCATTGGTCACCTTCAAGTTTTTTTATGTCTTTTGTTATGCTGTTACTCTTGGGTCACATGACAAGTTTGGAACCCGAGCCACTTGCTGTATTTTCATGGGATATCCGATACTCTAGAAGGGTTAAAAGTTATGATCCGCTTACAAACAGGTTCATGATTTCGAGAGATCTTGTGTTTCATGAAGACATCTTTTCGTTTGCCACCAAAGACATGGTCTCCTCTCCATCTCCTTGCTGGTCTCCTACAGCTGATGAACCTACTCCACTGGATCCCTTATTTGATTTGATGCCTTCTCGTTAGGTTCCTCAGCCTGACATTACTTCTGATTCAGATACTGACACAACAGTCCTTGATGATTCTCTGGCAGAATCGCCTCCTGTAGTTTCTCCTCCCAGATGCCCTGATCCAGTTCCGGTTGTTCCCACACGATGCAATACTTGCTAAACCTGACCTCAGATCTGGACAACTGATTATGAAAGTCCCACCATTTCAGAATCTTCTGGTACACTGTATTCTACCTCCAACTATGTAAGTTAAAATAATAAATAAATAAAACACCTACATTACTAAAGTCTAATCGTTACTGAAGCTGACATAAAGGTGTAATGAAAAGTTAAACAATCACAATATTTAAAAGCACTTCCTTGCTCAGAATCTCATAATTCAGCTAATTATAAGTTAACCATTGTTAGGGCCAAAAATCGTCCTCGGCCCAAATAGGGAAACAGGATCACTAGTGAAGAATGACCAGGCCCAATCTTGCAGAGGCCCAATTCGGATTAGCCCTATTTGATACGAAGTATAGCCGGCCCGAACTACATGGGCGCGAGCCTCTTAAGCCCTGTCCAATTTCTAGGCCTATGGGTGAGTCCAGAGCCCATAGCTCCTTCAACATTTTCCTATTCTTGATCAATCCCCTATTCAAGGTCGTCTTCCTCTTTCCTGGCGACTTACCCACTTGGGGGTCATTCTCCTAAATGGAATTAACTTCCTATCTAGACACTGATAAAGACAGCTGATTACGGCCNTTTATTAATTGACCATCCACGCCGTCTGGTATTTTTTCTAATTGGAAGGGTATTCCCTTACAAAACACAATGTTATTTTTTACTGCCTGCTTTTGTAATTAGGGCGCTGCATGATACCTTAGCACTATTTAATAACATTAAATAACTCACTCTCTAACAAATTACACTTCACACACACACACACACACACACACACACACACACACACACAAACGTTAAGATCCCTGAGATAAAATAACATTTCTAATTAATAGAATTTATATAATATCTAAAAGAGTAAACGACTTTTTTCCACCCAAGGTTTGCCTTAATGAAACTTTTCCACCCAAAAAGTTTCAAAATGCCATTTTCCCACCCGACATTTGTATTCCATTAATACCAAAAATACACTTCACTTTCTTAGCCAATGTTCAGTGAGTTACTAGGAGTTAGGATAAGAGAGTTTTTGTAGAGTAGATGCATGGATCGAATGGTGATGACTAATTGAATATTCATTGCCGAAATCAGTCGAGAATCAACAAAGAACAAGAAACCCTAGTTTTGCGATAGTCGGCAATCGGCGAAAAATCAGATGCTGGATTGAGAGGGGTTTTGTAGAGAGGAGACCAATAGTTCAAATAGTGGTGACAGAAAGAATTTGTCGCCAAAATCGGCTTTTGGTAGTAACGAAATATAAAAATTGGGTGGGAAAATGGTATTTTGAAACTTTTTGGGTGGGAAAGTATCATTAAGACAAACCTTGGGTTGGAAAAAAGTCGTTTACTTCATCTAAAACCATGGTAGATAATTTGACCTTATGGACATCTGAATTCTATCAATTGTGGATATGTAAAAAAAAGAAAGAAAAAAGGAAGGATTAATAATTAATGTAATAACAATTACAATACAGGTGAGGTTCGCATTGGAGGTTCCATGGTACGCAAGCTTGCCTAGAGTTGAGGCGAGGCTTTACATTGAACAATATGGCGCTGGAGATGACGTTTGGATAGCCAAAGTCTTGTATAGGTATGGTTTTGGTTGTTCATTCCTTAGTTCATTTGTCATGATTTCAACCAAGAGTCCTTGTTTTCGATAAACTGAAATATTAGAAGCAACCAACTTATTAGTTCACGAATCTACCATGCTCAAAATGTTATAGATTAGCTGCAACACACAACAATATGCCATCCTTTTATTTTTTTATAGACCTTTTGTTTATCATGATTAGCCAAAGTCTTGTATGCTTTATTTGTTCATTCCTTAGTTCATTTGTGTGATCACTGATCACAATATGATGCATTTCGTTTTTCCATCTTCTAATTAATCATAATCATATTTAATTAGCTTTAAAGGTAATACACGTGCAATAGTACTATTGAATGGGTGCACAAATGACTTAGTGCAGTACTCGTACAAAATCTTAAACATCTCGATTAATTCATTGATTCGATTTATATTCTAATGGCTATGTAGTCACCCCTACAGGATGTTGTATGTAAACAATAACATCTATCTTGAGCTTGCAAAATTAGACTACAACAATTGCCAAGCTTTACATCAGACCGAATGGGACAATATGCAAAGGTATATATATACATCTGACATTCCTTTTTTTCCAACAACTCAAATCATGTTAATTTTCCTCAAGAAACATGCTATGATACACAGGTGGTACACAGAATGTAAGATTGACAATTTAGGAGTGAGCANTTGTTAGGGCCAAAAATCGTCCTCGGCCCAAATAGGGAAACAGGATCACTGGTGAAGAATGACCAGGCCCAATCTTGCAGAGGCCCAATTCGGATTAGCCCTATTTGATACGAAGTATAGCCGGCCCGAACTACATGGGCGCGAGCCTCTTAAGCCCTGTCCAATTTCTAGGCCTATGGGTGAGTCCAGAGCCCATAGCCCCTTCAACATTTTCCCATTCTTAATCAATCCCCTATTCAAGGTCGTCTTCCTCTTTCCTGGCGACTTTCCCACTTGGGGGTCATTCTCCTAAGTGGAATTAACTTCCTATCTAGACACTTATAAAGACAGCTGATTACGGCCCTGATTCTTCTAGGGTTGGCATCAGAGTCACACTAGGACTCCTGCTCCCACCAGGATTGGAAGACCAGACGACCACTATATAAGCAGAGGCCAGCCCTCTCACAAAGGACATCGACATTACACCTTCACACCCGAGACTCTTTACTTGAGAGTTTCGCTTATTCGCCGTAGTCACAGTCCCCGACTAGACTTCCGGTAATCTCATTCCCTAGCCCTCACTATATTAGCCTTTCAGCCTTGCTGACTTGAGCGTCGGAGTGCCTACGGCAAACACCACCCTGGTGTTTTCCGTTCGCTTCACGCGTGTGTTTCTCTACGTGTGCAGGTACAGCAGATCGCTAGTGGCCTCAACCTCGCGGGATCAGACCCTCCTTTCCGTACAGGTAGATTTTTACGTCTACAACCATGATCCTCTTCCAATTTTAAATCATATATATGCACATGCGTGGCTTTCTCTCGGATTAAGGTATACATTGATTGTTGTTCAAGTTGAGAGCTGAGAACGAGACACAGCCCAAGTGCACAGGTAATATGGACCATTCAATTGTTTCTCAAAAGAAACTGACGAAGGGCAGAAATTGGGTTTTAAAAATTAATGAAGATGACAACAAAATTTTTTGTTGGTTAGTGGGAAGAACATTTTATAGTTGGAAGAAAGCATCTATATATGACTTTTGAGTTCAAACACTGTAGGGTTCCTTGTCTCCAAATCTTAAGCAAGTCTCAGTAAAGGATTATTCTACTTGTGATTAATGATTTTATTTTAATTAATTTTACCTCTTTTTATATTTTTCAATGATTACTTAAATGGAAATTAATTTAAGTAAACCAAATAAAGGAAAAACGATAGTACAAAATGTAACATAAATATAAGAGAGAAAAAAAATTGCGCATATTTAATTGAAACAAATTGAATTTAGGTAAGTAGCATTTAACTGCCACTCGATTAATTCTATTCTGGATTCAACAAATTAATTGACTACTATTAATTATAAAGTTAAACTTGTTGCATTAAAAAATAAAAAACCTTTACTTAATTAGAAAAGATAAGTATGCGTAACCCATGAAATTTAATATATTAGAAATCAAAGATTGATAGGTATACAAGAATTATTTTCCATGCATATGGACAAATATGACAGAAAGCTGAAATCATCGTCAGGAATAAAGAGGGTGAGAGATTCCTTGCCAGAAACGGACACACACAATACTATATCGTCTACCATTTCTCAAACAACCAGCAAAACTTTAAGAAAATTATCGAACCTTAAGTAAAAAAATATTACAATATCAATAATCTGAAAATAATAATAATAATAATATAATAACACAATATTGTACCATTTGAAAAAATATATGAGAAACAAAACCTTAAATAAATTATGTTGAAAATAACATTCAATTTATGAAGAAATACAAGAAAATTTTTACATAGAAAAACCCCTTCAATTAAAGAGAGTAAAAAACCACATGAATCTAATGATATATTTAAATCTAATATAATTAAAAAAATTTACAACAATCACAATCCATAAAAAATATTCTACACAAATTTCTTATTTCTCTTTTTTTTTTTAAATATTATAATATAAATTTTCATAACTTTGATCAGGCGCTAAAGTCAATTAAAACTTAAATTAAGTCAACGTCGCCTAAAACTTAATTTTCCATCAAATTAGAATAAAAAACCTCAAAAAAATAAGCATGATTCATCCCTAAAATAAACTAAAATGAAATGAGCAATACATATACCTAAAACTAATAAAATAGAAAACAAATCTAATTGTGATACCTTGATTAGTGAAAGCTTTAACAATTTTAGTCTTCAAAAGTTTTAATAACCAATAACATAGAGAAAGTGAAAGAGAGAATAAGAGAGTAAATAATTTTAGGGATAAAATCATAAAAAACAAGTGAACGTAAAAAATAATGAAGAGGATTTTAAACTTTTAATATGATGTATGCGATGGAATATATATATATATATTAATAGTAAGTTTTTTATGAGTTTGGATATATGTATAATATTTCTTATTTTTTTTAAATTCAAATATAGTTTGGATATATATATTAATAAAAAAATTTCATGGGACCTCTATGAACAATTTAAAAAAGAAAATGCTAGGCCTGTCCTCTAAGGGGCTGGGTCCACTGTATATATAATATAAACGTATAAGCAGCCAGTGGGAAGTGCATTAGATTAATGGATATTAATGTTAATGTCTCGTATTTCATGTAAGACAAGATTAGACTGGATTATATATGCATTTAATGAGTGCATTAGAATATAAAGTTTAATTCGACTATCAAATATTTATAACAATAATGAACTAGTTGGTTAGATTATATTGTTTCGTTAGCATGAGTTTCATTTACAGCTGATAACTTCAACTTTGCATGCATCAAATACGCATAAAGTTACTTAATATTATGAGCTTTCTTTCAGTGATCATTATAAATTGGACACGATGAGAT